>NC_061113.1:270529518-270568828 GCF_002878395.1 Capsicum annuum
TAGAATATGACAATATTTTGGGCTTAGCAAAGTGGATTCCTTATTTTATAGCCCAAATCAATGGGCTAACCAATAAAAATTGGACTTTAATTAAATCCATATATGTTTGGACTTAAGTAATTAATCCAATTATATTAAACTGCAATATTTATTTGAGACTAATATATTTTGAATTTAATATAATCCAAATTTTGTATGGATTTTAAATTTGATACAATTTTGTTGCTTACAAAGTGCCCCTACTTCAAGACTTGTCTAGTATTTGTTTGAAGGACTAGGCTTGAAGTAAAGAAATAATACATATTCACATGCAGAGATACATGAATTAGTGCATATCACATGGAAAAAGAATGGTTTGAACTTTGGAATTAAATAAGGAATCCCCTGAACACTTTGTGAAATTATTCATTATTATTATCATATATCATCCTCACGTGTAGCTGCAGGCAATAAAAAGGTCGTTTGACCTTTACTTTGGTTAATAATCATATACTTCCTTTTGTTTCTTTGCCAAATTAGATATAATTAGGAATCTTTCACCGACATCGTCAATTTTATTTCTTTTAGGAGATCAATTTTTCCTTATCTTGACTAGCATTGGTTAGTTCCTTTTCCTTTTTTACTAAAACTCCTCTGAACTTTTCCCAATTTAAAGAGAACAAGGTACCATAGGCCGCCTTATCGTACCTATAAATACCCATAAGTGTAGCCTTTTTTTTCATGTACCTGCACAGACTTGCAAGATAACAATAGCAACTTGTGGCTGATTGAAATCGAGAGCGAAGTAATTTTTTTTCTTTCTTTGTGATTTCTTTTCTTTTATTCTTCTTTCGTAGGGTTGAAACAAATAGCAATGCGCATTAATGGTAGCCATCGGCTTAAAGTGCGAGAGTTTAACTTCGCCTCCGTCATCTTAAGTCCGACCAATTTTACTTGTAGGCGGTGGACATCGGCTTAAGGTGCGAGAGTTTAATTTCGCCTCCGTCACCTTAAGTCTGACCAATTTTGATTGAAGATGGTGGACATCGGCTTAAGGTGCGAGAGTTTAACTTCTCCTCCGTCACCTTAAGTTCGACCAATTTACTTGAAGACGGTGGATATCGGCTTAAGGTGCGAGAGTTTAACTTCACCTCCACCACTTAAGTCCGACCAATTTTGCTTGAAAATGGTGGACATCGGCTTAAGGTGCGAGAGTTTAACTTCGCCTCCGTCACCTTAAGTCTGACCAATTTACTTGAAGACAGTGGATATCGGCTTCAGGTGCGAGAGTTTAACTTCGCCTCCGTCACCTTAAGTCCGACCAACTTTACTTGAAGATGGTGGACATCGGCTTAAGGTGCGAGAGTTTAACTTTGCCTCCGTCACCTTAAGTCCGACCAATTTTACTTGAAGGCGATGCAATGGTTTTCTTTAAGTATGGGCCCTTTCACTGATGTATTTATGCGATGATTTTCTCTAAGTATGGGCCATTTTCAATGTTCAACTTAAGGCGTGAGAGTCTAAATTCGCCTCTGTTACCCTAAGACCTGACAAATTCGGCTTCAAATATACCTAACTATAGTTCACCAGTGCCAAACACATGAAGAGCCTTTTTTTTTCTTTGGCTTTTTCTTCACCGGTATATATATATATATATATTTTTGAATCTTGACTTCGTGTCTAATCGAGATTTTTTTTATTTATGCAGCTTGGAGAGATAGTTCGATTTAGAGACTACACATCTTCATCCTCTAAAAGCAAGTATCTTATAATTGAAGCCGATGACGGTACTATTTTAACGAAGCTATTGACTGAAACTCCAATGGTAGGCAGGTATGTAGATCCGTGGCCACCCTTGTAAAATTCTCTCCATATGTCAGATTGAACTTCAGAACATGACATTAGTGCTAATCAATTGGTTAAAGTATGGCTTCTTCGTACTCCCAACCAATGTCAATTGAATATTGCGAGTACCCTTCCTTGCTTAGGACATCGGGTACTTAAAGGAGAAGTACGTTGGGGGGTACCATGGATATAACCGGTGAATATCGTTATACTCAAGGATATTGGGAACGGACCGAGGACATATTGGCTAGAAGTGCACAAAACTTGAAGGAAGTAAAAATATATGATGTCGTTTATGCTTCATTGTTTACCTATGATCGAAACTCGAACATATTACAGACATTCTTTGAGGCTTGGTGTCCAAATACCAACACATTGCTTACTTCAGTTGGAGAGCTATCCATATCACTTTGGGACTTGTACAAAATTGGAGGTCTGCCTATCGGAGGCCTTCCTTATGAAGAAGTGTGCCTGAAGCAAAGGAGCTTACAGATGTTGATGAAAAGAATGAGAAATTTATCCCTCGTTCTTGTGAATACTTGTTTATAGCTTTTCAACATCTTTAAGAAGGATAGGCTTCTAATCCGAGAGTTCCTTTAAGCAAATGGATAAAATTTTGGTGCAAAAGGATATTAAGATACGAGTCAGCCCCACCGAGGAAGGAGAAAAAATCTGCTCGCTTGAAGTCAACCCATAACCCAACTGGGACCATTCCAAATACCGCGAAGTGGTCAAGTGCAGATGATGCCACGTTTTCTAAACTTGGAGTGAAGTATGAACAGAGAATCGATACGTATTTGGAAGCGTTCCTATCATGTTGGTTGTGCATTTTTGTATTTCCCTCTAGGGATGGATTTTTCATTCGTCCGGGAACTTTTAGAATTGCAGCTATGATGACAGATAGGAAAACTTTCAGTCTTGCCGTTCAAGTCCTATCAAGCATTTATAATGGTCTTAATAGAGTCTACAAATCTTCATAAATTGAGCAGCTCAGAGTATCATTTCCTATCCATTATGTGTATGGTTGGCTTGCTTACTATTTTAAGACACATTTTCCACTTTCTAATGGACCATTTGTTCCATTGATGACGGCATATTCCGACGAGGGTGGGGCAAGGTATTTTGATGGAGAGTTTGCCAGAAAACGCATCCATCAAGGTGACACTATTACTTGGGCTTCCACTATGCCAAACCAGACCGCTCTTTGTCATTTTGTGGATGATGATAAGGGTGACGAGTCAGAGATAAGCTACTTCATGAGCCTCCGTTTTAACTTAAGCTACTTCATAAGCCTCCGTTTTAACTTACTCCCTTTTAGATATGGCGGTTTATTCATACTTGAGTCATACAGTCCACACCGATTTAGCCGTCAGTGTGGATTTTATCAAGGCCTTCCCAGAGTCTTGGAAGATGATATTCACAGTGCTTCATTAGATGAAGGCCTTAAATTTCATCAAATTTGTGTATTGCATGGCTCTATGTCAAAAGCGACTTTCCCTAAAGCCACACCCAATGTGCGAAGATATTTATCCATGCCATATAAATCTTGGTGGGATAAAGTTCATGGGAACTTTCTAGAAGTTAATCTACAATCTTTGGTGAATGTTGTAGGTTTGATTATTGACACTCCTCAAGAACATGGTGAGGGGGCCCTAAATGTGGCCTCTAGTTTTGAAAGCGAAGGCAGTAATTCTATGCAAAGTCAAGGGACCTCCACATGCAGAAACTCAGAAAGAGGATTTGCCTGCCCTGGCTCAATCGGCTTTCAATAAATGAACCTTTAAAGATGAGAGTGATAGTAGTCACGGAGATCGTTGTTGGAAAAAGGTAAAACCATCTTTGGTGAAGCAAAGTGATTTTAATACCCATGTGGAGATTCTTTCTAGTTCATCCAAGACTTCGCCAGCTATCGAGAAGGTAATGACTCAACTCTTCTACCATTTCACAGTATATGCATTGCCTTTATATACCCCTCATATTATGTTTTTATTTGTAAGCGCAGCAAAACAATGTCCAAATTTTGGAAGATCCTAATCAAAGTAAGCCACAAGATAGTAGCGAGTCTGTAGTAGGTCCATACTCAAGGGAGTTACTTTTGTCATCCAAAGATGTTACTTCTAACTCTTGTGGTAAAGTCAAAGCAAATGCGGAGCCAAACTTTTCCAGGCAACCAGCAGTAACCATGTTTGTTTTAATGGCAATAAGGTCGTTTCAGAGATTAAAAAAGAGTTTATCATAAAGGCTTGGGCTAGTATCCGTACCAAACTTGCAGGCCTTACTCCGAACCGTACTTCTTCTATACAAGATGACGTCGAAGTCATACTTAATGACATGAGTGGAATGGGGGCAGATATTTCCCCCTTGCAGGATTTATTGGGGTCTTTCTTGGGATGGCGACTTCCTATGACCAAGCACGATCCACCCTTGTTGATAAGACCACAGTATTTAAAGAGTCAGAGCCATATTTAAAAGCCAAAGAACATCTTGAGCTTGTATTGAGGGAGAAGGATTAGAAATCTGAAGAAGTTTTTGCCGCCTGCAAATCTCTTGAGAAGGCGAGAAAGAAGGTGAAAAAGTTGAAAGCTCGCCGAGATGCTGCCAATCAAGAAACTGCAGAGATGGAATCCAAAGTTTTAGCTGCTGAAGAAGAGTTTTCCAAGTGTTCTGAAGCCTTCCTTGCAACAACAAAAGCCTCAAAGGTCGTGGAGAAGAAGAAACAAGTCTTAGAGACTGCTTTACAAGATTTAGTCAATTATAAGCTATACTTAGATTAGCCTTAGGATATGTCTTCCTTCAAACCTTCTTGTACCCTTTTTTTATTGAGTAGTCGGATCTATTAGTCACAATGAAAACTCTTTTTCTTTATATTGCGCATTTATTTTAATATTTCCTTTGAATTTCAACCCCAAGAATTACTTGCTTATTTTGATGCATTGATGTCACCATATTAAACTCTAGCTTTTCTCTTCCAAAATCGGTGCTCATTGGCTTTACGTTTTTGTCTCACAACGGAGTTGGACGTGCAACTTCAATTTGAAAGCCTTAAGAATTAAAGCTTTTGACTTCATAATTGATAATTGCAGGTGTGGTAGATCTATACCCCAACTGTAAGTTTTGGGTATTCCAAATCCTATCGAAAGAGCTTTTTTTTCTTTTGATGGGTTGCCTTCATTGTGCCACAAGTATTTGACATAATTCCAATGCTTAATTGAGATGTATGCAGACTTGACTTTAATACGACAGATCAAACGGGGACATGTATTTTTTTGACACTCATGCAACTGAACTCAGAATGAACTTTCAAGCCCCTACGTACCTCAGTAAAGAGGATCAAGTCACAACGTAGTTCTGGGTGAGTATTTTTTTTTTAGCCGTTCACTTTTTATACTCTTGAGGGCTAGGAGTGGACATGCAGTTTATACTCGTACCTTAAGGAGTGTACATGCAGTTTATACTCGTGCCTTAAGGATTATACATCCAGTTTATACTCATGTCTTAAGGAGTGTCATCTCCCTTCAAGGATAGTACTTCTTCAATAACTTGGCATTGATGGGGCCAATCCTCACAACATCTGCATCAACAAGCTTGTAATCACCATTTGAATATAACTCTTGTACGACATATGGTCCATCCCACTTCGAGGTGAATTCGCCCCCAGATTTATGAGAAGTGATAATGGGCCTTCTTACTGTAAGAACTTGATCTCCAACTTGGAAGCACCTCAAGCGAACCCTTTTGTTGAAAGAGCGAGATATCCGAGATTTATAGCATTCACGATTTTGTTGAGCCTCCAGCCTCTTCTCGTCAAGACCTTCTAACTCCGCAAGACGCAACTTAGAATTTTTTTCATCTTTGGGCCCTTCTTGAATAGCCAGTCTCAAAGAAGGTATTTAACGCTCAAGTGGCAGAACTGCTTCAACTCCAAAAGCAAGTGAGTATGGGGTTGCTTGTGTTGGTGTACGGTAAGTTGTCCTATACTCCCATAAAGCTTCTTCCATTCGCTCATACCAGTCTCATTTGGATTTGGAGACGACTTTCTTCAACAAGTTACATAAAGTCTTATTGAAGGCTTCAGCTAGACCATTGGCGGCAACATGATACATTGAAGACTTGCGGCTACTTGAAGCCAAAGAGGTCACAGATCCTGTTCATCAACTTGTTATCAAACGGCTTTCCATTATCAGTTATTATATATTGAGGTATTCCAAAGCGGTGGACGATATTCACTCGGATGAAGTTCGCAACATTTTCTTTCTTTACTTCCTTGAGAGCAACAACTTTGGCCCATTTTAAGAAGTAATAAATCGCAGTCAAGATGTATAAATTTCCACCAAAAGACTTTCGTAGTGGACCAACAACATCCATTCCCCAAGCATTGAATGGCCAAGACGTTATAGTTGGATGTAGCACCTCTGGAAATTGATGTATGAAATTTGCATGGAATTGGTAAGCTTTGTATCTTCTCGCATAGTCCAAGCAATCTTTCACCATCGTTGGCCAATAATATCCCATCCTTTTAATGTGAAAATGGAGCTTCGGTCCAGACTAATGTGATCCACAAACTCCCGAGTGCGCTTCTTGCAAAGGTTGAATTGCTTCTTCCTTTTTCAAACACTGTAAAAGTACTCCTTTAAATGTTCTTCTGTACAGTGTGTCTTTGTAGTAAAGGAAGCAAGGTGCACGACGACAAATGTCAATCTTTCTCCTTGGATCTTCTGGAAGTATCCCATAACATAAGTAATCAATAATAGGTTGTTGTCAATCTTCTTTTACATCTTCAGACACGGCAACGAGGTATTAAACCTTGTTTTCCACATTCTCATTTGACGGCGGTACTTTCCATTCTTGGTGGACAGTAACTTGGGTCTGATTTAGAAGAGTTAGGGTTGAGGCTAGAGCAGCTAGGGCATCAACTTATTTATTTTCTCTCCTTGGTATATGTTGGAGGGTTACTCCTCCAAACCACCCCATCACTTCTGTGCATAATCATGGTATGTTCGCATCTCAGACTTTTTGACTTCATAGCTTTCCAAAAACTGTTTGATCACCAATTGAGAGTCACCAAAGACTTGTAATTGCAGCTGTTTCATGTCCACTGCCATCTCAAGTCCAAATATTAAAGCTTAATATTCAGCAACATTATTAGAGCAACAATTTATTAGGGTAAAAGAGTATGGGATGACCTCTTCTTATGGAGTAATGAATACTACCCCGGCACCATCTCCATCTCAATGTGCGGCACCATCAAAGTACATCTTCCATGGGGGTCTAGCTTCAATGACCATTGCATCTTCATCAGAAAGTTCATCGCTCAGTTCCCAATCATCAGGTATCGGGTGGTCTGCTAAGAAGTCAGCCAATGTTTATCCCTTTATGGCCTTTTGGGGAACATACACAATCTCAAATTGTTGAAATTAAAGGTACCATCTTGCAACTCGGTTACTAAGGATAGGTTTCGATATTACAAACTTGATGGGATTTGCCCTAGACACGAGATGAACCACATGAGCTTTAAAGTAGTATTTCATCTTTTGAATTGAGAAGGCCAATGCCAAACATAACTTTTCAATTGGAGAATACTTTAGCTCATTTGGTGTCATCATTCTGCTCAGATAGTAATGAGGGTTTTCTTTGCCTTCACTATTTTCTTGAGCCAGTAGTGCTCCAACCGACCTTTCGTGTTCCACGACGTAGAGTATCAACGGCTTCCCAGGTATGGGTGCTGCAAGAACTGAAGGTTTCATTAAGTATGATTTGATACTCTCAAAGGCATTACTACAAGCTTGGTCCCATCCGAAGGGAGTGTCCTTCTTCATAAGACGACTAAGTGGTTGATATTTTTCAGCCAGGTTTGAGATGAACCTCCTCAAATATTCTAGCCTTCCTTGAAGTCTTTTTAACTCACGAATATCCCGAGGCTCGGGAATCTTTAAAATTACATCAATCTTATCTTGATCAATTTTATTTCCTCGGTGTCACATAATGAAGCCAAGAAATTTTTCTGAAGTAACTCCAAAGGCACACTTCAATGGATTCATCCTAAGTTGATATCTTCGAAGTAACTCGAATACCATTCTTAGGTCTTTTAAGTGGTCATCTCTCTTTCTTGACTTCACCATTAGATCATCCACATAGCATTCAACATTTTTATGGAGTAGGCCGTCAAAGATGTTTGCATATCCCTTTGATAAGTGGCGTCAGCGTTCTTCAAACCAAAAGGCATCGCCTTGTAGCAATAAATATCTTTAGGCGTATGAAATGCAGTGAGTTCTTTATCCTTTGGTGCCATACGAATTTGATTGTAGCTGGATGAACCATCCATGAAGGACATTGCCTTATAACCAGTGGTGGCATCAATCATTAACTCCGATATAGGGATTGGAAAATCTTCCTTAGAGCATACGTTGTTGAGATCTCGAAAGTCGACATAAACTCGAATTTGTCCATTATTCTTTGGTACTGGAACAATAGTTGAAATCCACGTGGGATATTTGACTTCACAAATAAATCCAGTTTCAATAAGTTTGTTAACTTCATTTTCGATCAGTGGAACCAACTCCGGCCTAAAGCATCTTTGTGCTTGCTTAACAGGACGGGCACCATTCTTGACTTCCAACTGATGGACCACTACATTTGGATCTAATCCAGGTATTTCCTTATAGCTCCAGGCGAAGACATCCATATATTCTTTGAGTATGTCCATATAAGCCATTTTCTCCCCTACTTCTAGAAACGCACTCAGGTTTAAGGGATCTATTTTGGACTTTACTCCTTCTTCAAGTTGCGATGAAGTATCTCCAGCATCTTCCTCCTCTTAAGGATCATCATCATTGACGAATATATGATAACACCAAAAGGCTTTTTCTATCTCTTCATCAAACTTTATTTGAGATGAGACGTCTTTCTCGTTCTGGGTCATAACATGATATGAGGAGCCAACACTCTCTTCATCTTCTTTACATTGCTTGGTATAAACCACAGTATGCGCATTCGCTTTTAACACCTCATTGCATGAAACTATCAGTTCCGTCTGTCGCTTCATTCTAGAAGAAATCAAACTTTGGAAATCCTTCTGGATTTTAAATGAAGAGTGATGTATCTTTCTTTGATGAATTCTTTGATGATTGTTGTTTTTCTTCTTATTTATAGGACCCAATCTTTCGAACACAAAAGTTCTTGCAGTTGATTCTCCAAGTCGATCAAATATGGATGGTCTGTTATTAGCGGCAGTGGATTCTTCTTTCACGGTGATGTAATTACTGACTGCCCTTCTTATGGAAATGCAAATTGGAGGTGGCTGCCGCGTATCCTAGCCCTTCACGTGCTTGCCTGGTGTTACCCTCCGATTGAAGTTTACCCAACTTTGATGGCTTATTAGGATTGTATCCAGCCTTTACAAATAGCTTGTATGCATTTGGATCAAAGCCCTCTTTTGTACGCTTCGTAGGGAGTGCCATATCTGGTGGCGAATTTTGAGCCATAGATTCCCCAAGTGGCCTTGAGGATGGATTTATTGCATCAATCTCTTGATAGGTAAAGTTAGCCCCTTTAGCATATTAACTTAGGTATCAGGTGAGTGGTTATCAGGTAAAGTTGTTTTACTTCTTATTTATAGGACCCAACCTTTCGAACACAAAATTTCTTGCAGTTGATTCTCCAAGTCGATCAAATACAGAGGGTCTTTTATTAGCGGCAGTAGATTCTTCTTCCATGGTGATGTAATTACTGACTGCCCTTCTTATGGAGATACGAATTGGAGGTGGCTGCGCGTATCCTAGCCCTTCACGTGCTTGCCTAGTGTTACCCTCCGATGGAAGTTTTCCCAACCTTGATGGCTCATTAGGATTGTATCTAGCCTTTACAAATAGCTTGTATGCATTTGGATCAAAGCCCTCTTTTGTATGTTTCATAGGGAGTGCCATATTTGGTGGCAGATTTTAAGCCACAGATTCCCCAAGTGGCCTTGTGGATGGATTTATTATATCAATCTTCCTGATAGGTAAATTTATCCCCTTTAGCACATTATCTTGGGCATCAAGTGAGTGATCTTCCTCTTTGTTTACCTTTGGCACATAGCGAAGAACAGGAGTTGCCTTCTTTTTTGTAGGAGCAACGCTTTCTTTATTCGAAGTGAAGAAGAGCTTTTTGTTGGTGAATTTTTCGATAGTCACCGCGACCTTCTTAGATACAAGATCGTCACACTTGGTCTTGTTGACATCTTCAATCCTTTTCTCATCTACAATATGATTCTTTAAGTAGAATTTTGCATTGGCAAAATGTGACTCAACTTTAATAGATGGCTTGTCATCGACGACTATCGTTCTTTACACTCCATTTTTGAGGTACTTTAAGCATTGATAGTAAGAGGATGAGATAATTTTGTTTCCGTGCACCCAAGGGATACCAAGCAATACATTGTATAAAGTTTTGGCATTGATCACATCCATCAATGGGTTTGATTAAAAATCATCCATACTAATCGCCAACTTGATACATCTCATGGACCTTTGGGCCCTTGGTTGAAGCCTTGGATCATTATACGGCTTTCGTCCAGTTCGCTAGTAGCGATACCAAGCTCCTTCATTGTACGATAGGCAGGATATTGACTCCAGATCCTTCATCTATCAAGATCATATTGATCTTCTTTCCTAGAATTTGACCCACCATGTATAAAGGACGATTATGTAGGGTCTCACCAAGCAGAAGATCGTTATTTGTGAATATGATTTTTGTATCACTCACATGTGCCTCTTCGCCAAGAGTTTCAGTCAATCTTTCAGAAGATGAAGGAACTTTCATGGGTAGATTCTCACCCTTTGCCCCCTCTTTGGCGGTATTAAAACAAGATGCCTCAAGGTTGAATTGGGCAGTCTTGTTGAGGATCCAACTCGGTAAGAATTCCTCTAAAGTCACCGGACGCCGAGGTTTCTGATGGTGAAGCTCCGTCACCCTTGTCTTTTTTAGAAGTTCAACCAACTTTTGTTTCCTTAGTTTCTTCACCACTCTTCTTCTGGTTAGCTGCTCGTACGTCTCCTTTCACAGACTCATCTTCTTGCATCTACGTCTAGTCACTAGAGTTCAACCTTCATCATCGCTTCATCAACCGAAGACCTGTCGAGCCCTAATATCTCCTCATTATGCTCTTTGACACAAATTTTAACCGGGTCGATCGAGCCAAAAGTGATAGATATTTGATGAGAACTGGTTGTCTCATCGTTGATGAAGATTTTCTCCTCTTTTGCCAGTTGCATAACTTTATCTTTAAAGACAAAGCATTTCTCCAGATGGCGAATTATGAGCCTATAATATTTACAATAATTAGGGCCATTGGTCCTTCCGGCTTTGTTGGGATGCTTCATCTCTGGGATTTTGATGAGCTTATGCTGAAGAAGTTCATCAAAAATCTCAGCTACATCAGAATCAAGGAAGGGATATTTCTTTTCTTGCATCTCCTTTAACGTTTTTTGATTTAGACGTGCTCCAAAAGTCGTCTTTACACGTTGCTTCTTGCTTACCTTTGTGGTGACTTTCAAAGGAGACACGTCAACATTCATGGATTCTTTGTTATCATTTTTTGGGACAAACTTACCCTATCTCTTGGGTTCTTGGTTATCCTTTCCCCTTTGAGGGTTATGGATAGGCGCTCCTTTCTTTCCAGCAGAAGACATGCTCAACTCTATGTCGTGAGCACGAGTAGCTAACTCTTCAAAGGATTTTGACTTAATGCCTTGCAAGATGTAGAGAAGCCCCCAGTGCATTCCTTGGATGGATATCTCTATCGCAGAAGCTTCGCTGAGCCTATCTTTATAGTTTAGGCTAGAATTTCTCCACCGATTGATGAAGTTAATGACTGATTCATTCTTTCTTTGCCGAGTATTTATTAGCTTTACCATGCCTACTGTATGTCTCGTGCTATGAAAGCAATTCAGGAACTCATGTTCCAATTTCTCCCAACTATCGATGAAGTTAGTCTCGAGATCCGTATGCCAATCAAAGGCGTTTCCCTTTAGGGAACGAACAAACTATTTAACAAGATAGTCACCATAAGTTCCAGCATTATTACGTGTCTCAACAAAGTGTGCGACATGCTGTTTTGGGTTCTATTTGCCCTCAAATTATTGAAATTTGGGGGGTTGATAGCCGGGAGGCATTTTGAGGCTGTCTATTCTCGCAGTGTAGGGTTTAGCATATGCGAGAGAGGACTTGATGACAACATCATACTTGTCTTTAAGGGTCCCTTCAGTAAGTTCCCTCAATTGCCTAATCGGGATCATTCCCTCAGCAGAAACTTGCACCTCTTTAGTCGATGGTGTTTGTTTCACAGGATTTTCTATCTCATGAATCTATGGAGCTCTGTCTATCAAGCCTTCCACTCTATCCACTATCTTATCAATCCTAGCCTCTTGATTCTAAACATAGTCGGTCAAGCCTTCAATTGCCTTTGTCAGATTCGCAAGCTGCTCCTCCATAGACGAGGCATCAGTTACCATTGCTTGCATGATCACCGGAGATGTCTGAGAGTAACACGGATTATCACATAAGTTGATATTTTAAGTGCTTAGCTTATGTGGTGTAAGTGAAGATGAGTAATTTGTTGAACGACCATCGCTCTTGGCTCCAGAGTGTTTGGAATCGGAATGCTCAAGTAGATTTAAAGTCTTTTTCAGTGATTCGGCCACACTGCTTCCGTCTTCTGAAGCACTTTCATTGGACTTCGTTCCTTTCGAGGTTGAAGATTCAAAAACTGAAGCTGGAGCGAACGACACTGGATGTGTTTGTTGTCCTAGCAAGCCTGCCTTGCTTCTTATGACAGCTCCGAGGCTTCCAAAAGTAACACCAAAGATGCTTTCTACTTCAGTAGAGAACTTTGAATCTGCAGCCTTGAAAGCAGTTGATTGAGAATTGACCTTCTTGGAAGTCATTTCGTTGTTTTTAAACTTTGAAGTATGAAAAGTTGAGATGAGAGGTAGAGATTGTCCCACTGGGCGTGCCAGAATTTGCTAGACAATAAAATTTCAAGGCCGAAAAATAAATAATCGAGACAAGAAAAATATTGCAACAATCGATTTATTGATTTCAATGCGAGTGTTACAATCTCTATGAATCCTCTGCTTCGCCTTTTCAAATATAAATTCAAGGTCTTGAAGCTTTATCTTGAATTTGAACTTGATTTGTTGATTTGAGAGATTTGATCTTGACTTGTGCTTGAATTCAAGGGCTTTCAAGCTTGTTCTTGAATATTGCGGTCTTGATCTTGAATCTTGATGAACTTGATTTGAATGCTTGAGCTTTTTAGAGAAATTGCGGCGTTTGATCCACGAGCTTTCTCTTGCTACTTGTTAGAGATCTGGGGGTGTTCTCTGAATTATGAGACCCCTATTTATAGTTGTAGGAAATGAAGAAACATGATGAATATGGACTTCCTTTGGCCAATCAGCTTTAAGTGATGTGACGCCTTTTTATGGGCTTTTATTTTATGGGTCTGTTGCATCATTTCAACACGTGGCACGATCCTATTGGCTCATTTACTTGACTTGGCATGCCACGTTACTTGACACGTGGCACTTATTTGGGCCTCTAGAATATGACAATATTTTGGGCTTAGCAAAATGGACTCCTTATTTTATAGCTCAAATCAATGGGCTAGCCTAATAAAAATTAGACTTTAATTAAATCCATATATTTTTGGATTTAAGTAATTAATCTAATTATATTAATCCACAATATTTATTTGAGATTAATATATTTTGAATTTAATATAATTTAAATTTTTTTTATGAATTTTAAATTTGATACAATTTTATTGCTTACAATAGTTTTTGTTGTTGCCTTGTTGGGAAGTCAAAAATGGTGGGTGAGATTGGAATAAGATTCCAGTGTTGTCACGTTGGTGCTCTATATTCTCCGCGTGCTTTTTTCTTCCTTTGTTTGCTATTTATTTATTTATTGACAAAGAAATAAAAAACAAATTACAACAATTAGAAAAAAAAGTCGTTGAATGTCATTTTCTCGCTGTTATAAAACCAAACTTTGGTTGAATTTAGAATTCAAATATACACTTGGTGTGAAAGCAAAGGAATAAGAGATAATTTTAAAATAAATTTATCTCATATTTGAGATAAGTTATCACGAAATTAATTATTCCTGAATTATGATAATATTTTTTTTTTTTTCATATTAGGAGGGGAATATAATTATTAATGGATGAAAATCATTTACACCACTAGACTTTGATTTAAAAATCAAATTCCTCCTCAACTTTAAAAAATAATTATACTCCCGCTTTATCTTATGCTATATCTATTCTACCCTTACCATTTCAATTCTTCATTTATATAACATTTTTAATATTGTTTATAATCCATTTTTAACCTTGTATGTGTATTTATAGATTGTTAAGTTCATTAACATTAAAAATAAAATAATCTGATTATAATTTTATTGCCGAATTTGGTGATATTTTTAATGATTGTTTTTAATATCACAAGCATTATGTATGTTTGTATTATTGTAACAATGCTTATAGTGTTTTATCCCTCTCTCAATATATATATATATATATATATATAGGGGTATATTATTTTGATCATTTTATCCCTTCATATAGTTATTTTATGGTATTTGTGATAGCAGGTACGCGATACGATTTTCAGAGTGATCGATTGAGAAATATATGATTTTTTAAATTTGAGAGTTAGTTTGATTGACTTGAGTAAATATTCTGTAATACGAGGAGTTTGATTGACTTGAGTAAATATTCTGTAATACGAGGTCGTATCAGAATATCAATAGTTTCGTTAGCTACGAAATGTGATTTTTGAATTAATAGGACCTTTGATTCGTGTCTCAAGGCGTTCAGATGAATTTTGAGTAGTTGTGAAAAGTTGAAAGTGTATGACATAGGTTTGACTTGATCAACATTCAATTTGATCTTTGTTTGATGATTTGATAATTTCTCTAAGTTCGTAATGTCATTTTCAATTGGGTAGAATATTTGATTTGTGTTTCACAATTTCGGATGAGTTCTGAGAATCGACTTTGAGTTTGATATGTTAGTTGTTGATGTATGGTGCAACCGTGCCTGCAAACATTGGCCGCACTAATGATGTTGCTCCAACGGTCAAAGGTAACACATATGGAGTCGGGCTAAGTAAGAATTGTCTACTCCTGGGGAGGCTCGTTTGCACGGATGAAGCTGCAGCTGCAACACTTTGTCGCACTTGTAGGCTTGCTCATGTGGGATGTGGTCTGGTCCTGTTAAAGGTCGCATCTATAGTGACTTCCACTACTACAAAATATTCACCACACCTACAATACCGCACTTGAGATCGGATCTCGACAGATACAAAGATCGTTGTAGGGTATACAATTATTTTTTCCTTATCCAATATTTTTGACCTTTCTTTATTCGACGATATTAATTTTTTATAGAAAAATGTTATATAGATTAAAATATATTATTTAAAAGAAGCTAAAATAAATAAATTCAGGTTGATAGTGTACAGATAAAATAACTATTTTAAAAAATCAATTAGAAAAAAGAAAAGGAGGGGGGAGGGGGGACTTCAAAACCCTTTTTCAATTTACTTCTCCCTTTCCTTTTAATTTCTCTATCCTTCTTTGAAAACCTTCTAAAAAGGTGTTTGAATTAATATATTTTTAAGTATTTTTGACTGATAATCTTCTAAAAGGGTGTTTGAATTGATTTCTTTTTAGATATTCATGACTTATAAGTACTTTTTAGTTTTGGAGGTGTTTAATAAAGAAAGACATTTCACTTGAGACTCAAAAAGTGTCAAAAAAAAGTCAAAAGCCGACTATGCATATCTTAATATCAAATATGTACATGTGTTGAAAAAATAGTGACGGATTCAAGATTTAAGAATCGTGGATATTCGGGAGGTTCAAACACACACAACGACCCCAGAAGCTTTAATGTTTCGCTTGAAAATTAACACACCCCAACTACTTTTTATTTTAAGAGTGCTTTTCTCCATCCTAATATCAATTTTCATACATTTCTTATATAATTATTCTTAATTTGTGTCAAATTTAACAGATATTAAAGCACCACAAATTTACATCTAGATTTGCTCCTTAAAAAAATTATATAAAATAAGATATTACTAATACATAAAATTAATAGTACATACATTATTTTTTTAAGGCAAAATGACCTTCTGGACCCCTGTACTATATCGGTTTTGTAAGTTGAACACTTCTACTTACATGGTTGTCATCCGAACCCTTCAACTCAATAAAATTCAACATTTTAAACCCTTTGACCGTTGACTTAATCTATGTGGCATTAAAAGTGCTGACTAGGCTAAAACGCGTGTACCCACGCGCATATGAGAGAGTGAGGCACATTTTTTCAGCTTTTTAAATTTAAAAATAATTTTAATTTTTTTAAAATAAAAAAATAAAAATCTAACATTTTTTCAGCTTTTTAATTTTAAAAATATTTTTAAAAAATAAAATAAAAAAAAAACTCCCCCCCAGCCCTGTCCAACACCCCACCGCCTCATCCACCATCCCCTCACCCCATCCACCATTCCACCACCACCCCCATCCCATCCACCAGTCCAGTCCATCATCGCCCCCCACTCCATCCATCAGTCCACCGTTGTTTCCTACCCCATCCAGCACCCTCCCCATTCCCCCCCCCGTTCCCCCGTCCTCTACCCGCTCCTTATCCCCCACCCCGTCTTCCATCCTCCCCAAGCAACACAATCACCATCACACTAGCGTTCCGGCCCCACCCACCCCACTACAGCATCACAAAAATCATGAAATCAATTCAAACCAAACACCATGGAAACAATTTACAAAAATAAAAACCTCAAATTTCATTTTCATTTCAATTTTACCATGGTATCATAATCTACTAACAAAATCTCAAAGACATAAGTTACTCTTAATTTAACTGATCAAACAAATTCAAGAAAAGATTACATCCAAAGATGTTTATTATTTTACCATGGAATCATCTGCTAACAAAAAAAAATCTAAAATTTCACATCAAATAACTAAAATATTCAGTATATAAAATGGGTTTTATGAATCTTAAATTCATATGAATTTTTTTTTTATAAAATCTAACAATTTTAATTGTATTTTTTGATTCATTAGATGTAGAATAAAGAAAAGAAGAGAAATACAAGAGAAGAAAAGAAGAAGAGAAGAGATAGAGAGTGGAAACAGAAGAAGAGAGAGAGAGAGAGAGAAGAGAGGAAGAACGTAGGGGTGGGGGGGATTGTTTTTATTTATTTGTTTATTTAATATTTTATATATAAAAATGACGTGGAAGATGACACGATAGCTAACGTGGCGAGAGTGTATTACACTCATAAAAAAAATATTTAAAATATTATTTTTTTCGTAGGTTTAGGAATTCAAATAATAAATATGTAAGTAGAGGTGTCCAACTTACAAAATTAATATAATATAAGGATTTACAAAATTAATATAATATAAGGATCTAGAAGGTCTTTTTTTTTTTTTTTTTTGTTTTTTTAATGTAATCTATCAAAAACATGTAATAGTGAACAAAAAAGGAAAATATGGTACTTCAAATTTCAAAGTATTGACTAATTGTAATTGTCCTTATTTAGAAAGGAGCTAAAGTGCTAAATATATGAAATACAAGGACTCATAGTAGCAATATCTAATAGAATCTACAAAGTTCGAATATGAAGCACGTGTTCCTTATAGACTGTGCTCTAACTAGGCCCCACTGCCGACCACTATCCTTGAATTTTTCGCCTCCTCACAGTAATAGTATTTTATTGTTTATTATTTCCAAACAATTAAAACGTGTTTAATTTAAAGTTGTGTAAAAAAGTCTGATCCAACTTGAAGTGATGGCGATGTTTTTTTTGGCAGACACAATGAGATGGATAGTGTTATATTTTATATATTTTTCCGCCCAAATTATTCGTTTCAAATTTTTTAATTAAAGTTTTTATTTTACTTATTTTTTTATTAATCAAGAAAAATTAATTTTTTTCATATTTTATCTTTTATATTAATTATTTTTTTTTCAAATTAAAATATAAACATCATTTAATAGAAACATTATAGTAAATTAGTCATGTTATTAATTATTTTTCTTAATTAATATGTCATCTCAATTTGGGACGGATAATTTAGGATGGAGGAAGTATATATTGACATATTTCAAAAATGAATTCTATTTTATTTGTTATTTTTAACATATTAATCAATAAAAAGATAATTATTATTAATATAAATAATTAATAAATTAAATAATTTAAGTTAAATTTAAAATAAAATAATACTATTTCATCATATCGTGAAATTATTATTCTTTTCTCTCATATTAAATGAGTTTCAAGGGGCTATTTCATTGGAAAGAAGTTATATTGAAATTAATTATTTAAATAATATATTTTTATGCAAAGTTTTCAAGAATATGAATTAGCTATCTCGAAAAAAGTTCTCTATTATCAAGATAAAATAAAAATAATAAAATAATTTTGAAATGGGTTGTATATTTTGTTTGTTCCAAGCAAATATAGGATAATTAATACTCTATTCGTTTATTTTTACTTATTCATATTTTTATTTTAGTTGTTTAATAATATTTATTTAATTTATAAAATTAATGAATAATTTATTTATTGTTGATCATTTTATTCTTAGCATTAAATAAGATTCATTGTGTAATGTATTTTTTAAAATATTAAATTTATTATACTTAAAAATAATAAAATTATTTTATTTAATATTTCTTAATTTTTCATATTAATATCAAAGTGAATAAATAAAAATAAACAAAGAAAAAAATAAAATAATTAATTTTAGACTAGTTATTCATTATCCGTCGTTCCAATGGAGCCACGAGTGTATTAATATCCTTTTTCTACCCCATCTTATCATCTACCATTACATTCACATTTTTCTTCCACTTGTTTTTTTTTTCCTTCATCTAAATAACTTTCCAGCTACCAGAAAAAATATTCATATTCTTCATTTTAATTTCTGAATAAACAGCGTAGAAATTAAATTGCAAATTTTGGATAGTTTTTGTGGATTTTTTCGCGGGCAAATATGTCAGACGGCAGCCGGAGGACCGTGAACGGCAAGGCGCCGGAGAGATCAAATTTCGTGCATACTTGTAACTTGTTGAGTCAGTTTATTAAAGGGAAAGCTACTCTTAGAGATCTCAATCTCGGAATCGCTAGCCAATTAGAAGTTGCAGGTGCTTTTTTAACTCTTATGGAGAATTGATCTAGTTTATTTATGGAATTTCCATTTATAGAATTGCTGTTTTAATCTGAATTTGGAAATATGTGGATTGAATATTGTATTTTGGGGAACTTTTTGTACTTGTAGGTTGTCGCTATACAGTAGTATTAAAATAATCTTTGAAGGAGAAAGTACAAATCTGTGAAAACTACTGCAATTCTTTCTTTTTAATGATTTCTCAATTGTACTGTTGCTTTTGTCTTCCAGGAAAAACTGAAACTGCAACTATGGATTTACTGACCGTCATGGAAAAACCATCTATTGATCTAACAAAAGAACAAGAACAAAAATCCATAGATCCTGTTACAACTGATTCTTCTAGAGATATGGAGGTCGTCGTAAACGAGACCAGCACGAGGTTGGTTTCGTTATTTTAATCTGTTGTAGCAAGTAATTTAGTTTATTTTCGCGTTACTAGTTACACTTTTTATGAACTCTTAAAATGAAAATCCTCTTCCTTCCAAGGTAGTGATAAGATCGGCATATACATTAGCTTTCTTTGTAGAATTACACGCCATATGCTATTGTTGTTGTTTAGTATTGTTGGTAGAAGTTGAAACTAGTGTGAGTTTTGTTTTTTTAGGCTTTTATGAAATTCAACTACTTTTGTACTTGTAACTGAAGAATACAGTGAATGTGTAGTACTAATTTTCTCGTTTTTCAGCAAAGAGGCACCAAAGGTAGCTCAATTGACTATGTTCTATGATGGTAAAGTGATAGTTTTTGATGATTTCCCAGCTGACAAAGCTAGAGCAGTGATGCTATTGGCTAGTAAAGGATGTCCTCAGAGTTCATTTGGCAGTTTTCAGACTACAAATATCGATAAAATTAACACATCTGCTGCTGCCCCTGCTTCTTTGACAAGTAATAAAACTGATTCTGTTGCTCCACAACAACAGCAACTCCAGATTAAGCGAGGCTCTAGTCCTGCCGCACCGCAACAGCAACAACAGCAGCAGCAGAGTGATGCTAAAACTGATCAGGTTAAGCCGGGATCAATTTCTTCTACTGCACCTCAAAAACAGCCGGAGCAGCATCAGCAAATCAAGTCACAGGCTGCCGGAACTAGCACCAGCTCCGGTGAGCAAATCACATCCTTCATTTTATTTTGGCTGGACACGAAAAATCAGTAAGGTAGACAGACGTAGAGATGTTTGGGACCTACCAAAAGTATATGTGGTCTTAAACAGTCGCGATGTGTATAATGTGAAGTTTATCTTTTAGGAGTTGCCAAATATATTATTTAAAAAAACGTTTTTTCTTAAACCGACTAAAAAAAGTTAGCAAATAAAATGAAATAGAGCGAGTACTACTTAATCGCACTGCATAGTAGTAATATTTTTCCGTATTTGGTTCTAATATGCATCACATCTTTGGTTTTCAGATCTACCTATTGCAAGGAGATCTTCACTTCATAGGTTTCTCGAGAAGAGGAAAGATAGGTAAGCGAAATCTAAATTTGTGTCTATACTGCTTTTAACGATTGATATTAACTTAAAACTCTTTTTAATATATGGTTGCGTTTTCGAAGATCTCACTTCTTGTATCTAATTCAGGGCAATTGTTAGAGCGCCATACCAAGTTGTACATAACAATCCAGGACCATCGTCTTCAAATACAAATGGCGAATCATCCTCCAAAGGTTGCGAAGATCAGCTTGATCTCAACTTCAAGTTATAACTTAAATGTAATTCCATAAGCTTTTTTTGCTTGATGATTGGATTAGATAGTGTTAAATATTTATTTAGATCAGTGATTTGAAGATTTTTTTCCAGCACAAGTTAGTTTACGTATCATCTTTCCTGTATTAATTGTTGTTTTGACTTTTCTATTGTTAAATTTAAAATAGAATGGTTAATTGCTTTGTTTATTTGATTTTTCTCATTTTTCTCGTTTTGTGAAGTTCTTCATGAATCTTGCCAGTTTCATTACAGTTGTAGTACAGTAACATTTTGCAAAGGAATCTTCGAGGCAACTGCAAAATTGATGACTGATTTGACTTTTGTGAGTAGGGAATTCGTAAATATCTTCCTTTTCTCATATTGTTTGGCCCTAAATCAAAGAATACTCCATAGAGAGCCTAATGGGTGGTGACATGTGAGCACTTTTTCAATATGTATGGACAACTAATACAACCATTGGTCATGCACTATATTTGATAGTAAACTGTGTATCATTAATAAATGAAAATCAATCGATATTAGTAACGCAATAGATTTCATTGTATACGTTACAATGGTTAAAGTCATAATTGCTCCTCAAAATATTTTGCAAGTCCTTTCATCATATTTGTGGAGGGTATATTTGTAAACAAATGTTTTTAAAAAATAATTATGCAATGCAAGTCTTTTGTAATACATCAAAACCAAATACTACATAAGAAAAATTTTAGCACAATTAATGAAATCATAACTAATGCAAACATTACCAATATAAATATTACTAATACCTTATATTTTTCACTATTCTTATAGCGACTACCAAACTACTTATACATAAAACTTACATAATATATTTCTCTAATATATTCATAACGTGTAAAGATCCATTTTTTTTTAAAGAAGGGTGAATGGTCCCCTCCTCCACCTTAAAGTATCGAGCTAGGTAGATTAGGCTACGTAAAAAGGTATGAGTAGTTTGGAGTTATTGGCTGATTTGTGAGAGAAACGATAGAAAAGTTCAAAGCAAATTCACCAGGAATTGAGAGAAAAGCTCCAAGTAATATGACATGAATAGACAAAGTGATGTACAAAAGATGTCACCAAAAATTGACTATGATATATAAAGTAAAATGGACATAAATATGAGAAAACAATGAATGAAATGACCTGAGATGTTACATAATTGATCAACCATATCAATGTATTTCTCTAACAAATACTTACTTATTTTTATATAAAATAGACTCACTATTGTGGTTAAGTTTTTAATAGTAGTTCAAATCACATATAACAAACTAATTATTTACAATGGCATCTTTTTCTTCTGAGATTGATATAAATAATGAAATTCAGTACTAGCCAAAGCTCGAAAATATGTGAATATTACATAACCCGAATAAGAATTAAGATAGGTAAAGTGAAGAATGGCTAAAAATTTCTTTTCTAAATGACTCTAAAAGGGAAGCTTAATACCTTCGACTTCGAGGTTCGTTTGGAACGTAGGGTAAGTATAATAACTTCGGAATAAAAGGTGGGTTAGCTAATTTCTCGATTATTTCATCTCACTATTTGTATTTTGTGAACTTACAATCCTACATAAAAGGTGGGATAAAAATAGGATATCCTTGCTTATATCCCTCTATGGTATTCTCTTTCAGACGGTGTAATAAAAATATAGCAATTTTCACAAATCCTACTATTTTGCTTCTTAATTGCCTCTTCTTTCATTTTTTTAAATAAATTTTCTCTCTCCCGAATTTTAATTGTCCATACACATAACTGAACGTTAATATACGTAAGTATCTTATGTATAACAACTAACTTTCTTAACGATATTTAAGGAAATCAATCAAGTCTAACAATTATCCAAAATTGTACCTTATTAAATGTGTGATTAATGAATTACTTAATTATGTAAAATTTTCAAAAAATATACTCTTAAAATGAAATTTACCACATAGATCACCTAGAAAATTTTAGAACCAAAGAAAAAAAAGCCTTATAAAATAAAGGGACATAGAAAATTTTAAAACGAAAAAACAAAGACTCGTATAAAGAAAATTTTACTACGTAAGTTTACGAAAACTTTTTACTACCTAGTCTACACATAAAGGAAATTTTACTATGTAAGTATGGAAAACTTTAATATCAAAAAATGGATTCCTATAAAATTTAAAGAATATGGCAACAGTGAACCCCAACCCTTACACATATGGTTTGCAAAATACACATCACGGGCATCACATATACATAACAATATGAAACAAAACTTGAAAACATAAAGATGACACATCATATACATGCCTAACATTCTTTCATATACAAAACATTGCTATGTGTATGAGATGAAATACACATCTACATGTCTAACATTCTTTCATATACAAAACATTGTTATGTATAACACTGTTGATACATAATATATACATAACTCTGTAATGTATATGGCCTGAAATTATACAGACCAACAATGTCTGTTTCAATACATATACATAGCAGATTTATGTATATGAGTTGAAATAAAACGTCAACAAATGACATAACTACAAATATATACATAACTCACTATGTATCATTGGTTAAAATAACAATATGGATTTACCAAGTAATCTGACCATATACATAACAAATTTAATGTATAAGAAGGCGTCTCTAACCCTATACATAACTAAGGTGTGTATAAGGTTGGAATAACAATAAAACGCTCGTATATAACAATGTACAAGAATGTGAAAATCTACAAAAAAAAATACATATTCAACAGCAAATCACTATACCTTTAGAAGACGCGGTTGTGATGATTCTTCACTTTTTATCTTACTTGAAGATTTAGCAACGGACTTTTTAATGTTTGTACGAACAACTTTCCCCGACTTCTTCATCATGATAGGTCGTTTTGGTGTTTTGATTTATTTTCTCTAAAATTCGAACCAGATTTCATTAACTATGATTCAGTTTTGAGAATTACGCATATGCAACAAGTAACTCGTATGTTTTTTATTCATTAAAGTTGAAAAAAATTAAGAATTTAAATTAACCTCAAAAATAAATTGAAGAAGATATTGATGTTTAGTAATTTGATAAGATAAAATTTTGTATTCAAGCCTTGAAACCCTTAATTATGGTTGCTTGATTTTAGGCATAAATTGTAGAGCATTAACTGAATATAATGGATGATGTGATATGTATAGGAAGGTTGGAGAGAGAAAGTATAAAAAATATTTGTAATTAGTTTGGTTGATGGAATTTTACGTGATAATGAAAAGTTAGGATGTATATATATGCAAATTTTTCATAAAATATAAGAAGATATTTTCTTAATTCTTGAAAAATACACCCCAAATATGAAATGGACTTAACCAATGTTAGCCCAACAAGATACAATGAGGCCAGGCCTAATCTATGAAATTCGACAAAAAAAGGGGAAAGGACGAAAATAGCCGGTCGGCTGAAAAAAAAAAGACATAAAATGGCCATGGAATTACAAAACCCCATTTCTAGCCATTTCAATTCTGTTTGCTGACATTGCAAATATGTTAAACTTCCGCTGAAAGCAAATATTTGCCAATATTTTTCAAGAACATTTATTTTATCACAAACACGCTTGACCAAATAGGCTGTGAATGCTTGTACGTTCTATTTGATTTGTTGTTCTGCATTACATTTACAGGCTATATCTATGTATTATTTACATCTCTTACCGTTCTACTCAATTCACAGACGGTTCTTCTGTGTAATGTGTCTCTTTCAGTGACATAACCTCCAATTTACATTAAAGGCCTGACTATCTGAATTCCTGTGACCTTTTCCTTGACTGCTAGATCATACAATGGTAAGTTTTGACTCTTGACAGCCACTTATGGAGCAAGTTGACAGATTATTGATGTTTTTCTTCTACACTTTTGAAAACTTTCAGTGCTTCTTTCATTATTGTTGCATAAATTTTCTCTGTAAAAGGTGTATTTATGTGGTATATATACCGTATCAACGTGGTATAGAAGTGTATCAATCTAGTATAAAAGTGTATCAGTGCAGTATCAAAGTGTATCAATGTAGTATAAAAGTGTATCAATTGGGTATAGAGACTGCATGTAACCGACAGGCCAAATGGCTAAAAAGCGGAATTAAATTGGACCGACTAGCTCCAATTGTCCAACTTTTAAAATTGCTGGCCATTTCTTTTCAAAATGGCCAGCCCATGTCCTTTTCCCACAAAAAAATTCAGCCCAAATCTGGACCAACTTTCAGCTCTGAGAGTTCTCAATCGTACAAACAAACAAACAAAAGCCCATAACTATCGGCCCAAAAATTGTAATCGGGTCGGGTGCTAATATACGTGCTCCTCTATAAATATCTCTCAACAACTTCTGTTTTCCTCATTTATTTCCCGTTTCCCCCTTTTTTTTTCTTTTTCTTCTTTTTTTCCTTTTCTCGTCGGAGACCTTCCTTATCTCACCGTGAGTTTACCGGAAAACAGATCACGCCGGTAATTACATCTCCGATCTCGAAGTAGTAGCTGAGAAAATGCTGAATCAGAGGCTGAAACAAGAACAACAAGCAGCCTTGATGCAGCAAGCTCTTCTTCAGCAGCAGTCCATTTATCACCCTGGCTTAATAGCTGCTCCTCAGGTTCGTTATCGGTTACGTTGAATTTTGCACTTTCATCGTTTAATTTTGGATAATTTTTTCGTATTTTACTTAGCTTAACGTTTCACGTTTTAGCTTTCTAGGTTTTGTTTCTGTCGGGTTAGTGTGTATTTGAGGTCAAATAAATTTTTGGTACTTTTTATGTTGTGCAGTTCATTGTATTATTTTCCACTTTGTCGTATATTTTTTGTTAACTTGTTCGTATTTTATTAGTTTAATGTTGATTGTTTTAGCTCTCTAGGTTTTGTTTCGGTCGATCAATCGTTATTTAGGTCAAATAATTTTGTGGTACTTTTTATGTGGTGCAGTTCATTGTATTATTTTCCACTTCATCGTATATTTTTGGTTAATTTGTTTGTATTTTATTTAACTCTATGTTGATTGTTTTAGCTAGCTCTATCTAGGTTTGTTTCTGTCGGATTAATCAATATTTTGAGGTCAATTTTTTTTTTTTGGTTACTTTTATGTGGTGTAATTCATTGTATTTCTTGGCTAAAATAAGCTTGAAGCGGCCCCTTTTCTCTTTCTTGAACTTATGGTGTTTTTTTGACATGATAGGAACTTAGGGTTTGGGATGTATGATGTGTATTGCTAAAATAACTTAAAAGATACTTTTAACATTGTGTGATATTGTGCGCTTTGGGCTAAATTCTATTTTTCCTCCCCACAAAATACCTCACATTAGTATGAGTGCCCAAGTAGCTTGTTTTTTATTTTGTACTTCCTATGTGACTTTGCTTGCACACACCAACAATCTCCTCTTGAGCTGAGTTCCATATCACCCATCACCATTCATGGGCTAATTTGATAATTTAATGTTGCCATTAGAGCCTGACCTACTCTTAGGGTAGGGGATCATGGGCATCCGGTAATATATGTATATACCTTAAATAGGCTATATATTTCTGTATTTACACCCCTAGAAGCAAAGATAAAGTGGTTCAGCCGGTTGATTTTGGGGTGCATCAATGGACATTTAGTAACTCACTTGGGTTCGCTTGCCACTTTTAACATTTTTCTAAATTTTAATTTTTTGACATTCTAGTAATTGAAGTCCTTTTATTCTTTTTCGGTTGTTCTTTTCTTTAATTTGTTGAGATTCACCCTAAACTTTGTAGTAATTAATTGATATGTCTGTTATTTGAAGAAAAAAATTAATATGTTTATATCAAAAATAGCAATGCACCCAACATTTTCAATTCCTGCGTCCGCCTATGTTTTCATCTACATCAATGGAATTGCTACCTAAAGTCGCTATATTTTTTTTCGTATGCGGCTTTAAAGCTACGGGTAAAGGTAGCAATCCGACATGTTAATGAGTAAAGGCGCTAAGTCGGGTTCTATGCTATCTTCGTACTTGTATAGCGGAACTATTGGTTTTGAACTTCCGATACCCGTATGTTGGAAAAACCAAATACTACAAGAATGTACGTAGAGCAACAATAGAAGAAATACTCAAGTCTGGACTTACCAAACTATTTGAACCTATAGAAATCAAACAAAACAAGCACACAAATGGTATTTGGGCAAACAAGTATATCAACCAACAAAAAAAAGGCTAAAGAAAAATAAATCAAATGTACGAGGCACCATGATTTACCTGGAAAACATCTTCACATAAAACCAAATCTCGGCTAAATCAATCAATAAGCTTTACAAAAGTTCTCTAAATAGGTCACAAAAGAAGTGCCAAACCAAGAGGAACAATGTATACAAGATTGCACCAAAATTAGAGAAGAAAAGGAGAGCAATCATCCAATCTGCACCGTTCAGTTGGGAAATGTAGTTTGAAGGGGACAACTTGAGCAGAAGATTTTTGGAGAAAAAGAACACAATTTTGTCTAAGCAAAACCCTTAAAAACCTCTGCAACTCTTTTCTATCTCCCTTGTATATTTTCAAATCTAAAAATGCCTTATTTATACTCTTTGACGTTTGGGGCATTTAGGGCAAATAGGCTAGGTCCTAAAGGCAATCCACATATTCGGCAGGGTCGGGATGGGAGAAATGTTGGGTCTTTGGATTTTTATACCTACTTCACTTTTACGAGGAAAAATACAGTTTAAGAAATTCAAGTTCATGTCCAAACTAAATTTCAACTTCAAGTCAACACCATTTCAGAACATCGATGTCATGATTTGGAATCATGTCCAAGCTAACCCTTAGAGATTTTGTTTTGTTGATTAATTTGGAGTTTTGTGGATTGAGGTACCATGTTTTTTACTTCACTTGAAGACGTTTTCCATGTAAATCTCATGCATTTGATTTATTTTCGGTTCGCCGTATTTTTGAGCTGGTTGATATACTTGTTGTCCAGATACCATTTGTGTTTGAGTTGTTTGTCTTATCTTGGGTCAAATAATTTGGGAAGTTTAGACTTGGGTATTCAGTCATTGTGCTCATTTTTGTAATGCTTTTTTTTTTTTTTTTTAAATAACCATGGTTTTCGGGCCAACTTGGTGCACCTCGACTAATTCCACGGGATACCTGTCACCTCCCACCGGCAACAATTACCGAGTAACTTTGTCCACCAAGGCTAGAACAGATGGGAAGAAATCACGTAATGTTTTGACTCTGTGGGGAATTGGACCTGAGTCCTCGTGGTGCTCAACCCTCTTCATTGAATCACTAGGCCACACCCTTGAGTGCTTTGTAGTGCTTGTTTTTCCCAATACAATGTTTTTCTAAAATCTTTATAGAAGTTTTTTCTTCAATTTTTCGTTTTATGAAAATCCATTTGCTTCAGGTTCCAATAGAGTTGATCTTCTTCGAAGCTTTAGTGCACTGGGCTGCTCTTTTATTTTTTTCTTTAAAAAATTATCTTATAGTTCTAAATGTTTACCCTCATAGCTTTTATTACACTTTGATATTTTATGATAACTTAATAAGGGTCAACTTATCATCTGTAGTCATTTATAACTCATTAGTATGCACATATCCTTATTTTTTCCAACTTAGCAAATATGGGTTGTCCTCAATATTTTTGTTGAGCAGGTTGGTCTTGATCAAAGCTTAGCTTCTTGGGATATAGAATTTATGTATTTTATTGCGTCTGAAGTTGTTTTCATTTGGAGTTGCATGTAGCGTAGTTCAAGGATACTTTTGAGTTGGGGAGCTATCCTTCTTTATCGTCTTGTTAGTGAAGTATGAAGGGAATGCATCATCAGAGTGGGTCATGAGTTGGTCTGAACTGACTTTTACCAAACAACTCATTAACCTTTTTTTCAATTTAAGAATGAAGCTAACAAGGAGAAAGGGGGGAAGGGGAGTTTGTTTTTGGGAACTGCTGTATATTTGAGAGTAACTATCAACCAAGACTGAAGAAAAGATAAAACATCTTTTACTTGAAAAAACCTTTATTTCCTGGGGTTTCTTGTGGGATACACTTGGTATCTTCTTGTATTTATATCCTGGCGTTTCTGTGATGGAGTTTGTATATTATTTATTTAACCCACCTTCTATTTTATTTGTACGCATTTTGATGCAGATACCAAGTGGAAATCTTCCTCCTGGGTTTGATCCAAATACTTGCCGCAGCGTGTGAGTGTTATTTTGGACTATTAATTGTTTGTCTTCTTGATTACCTGTCTTGATACATAATGTCGGTCATGACTTTGGCAATAAGTTAATGTTCTTACAATTGTGATTTAAATACTGGAGGACGTTCTTATATAGATCCAATAATTTTTCCTTTTTTTTTTTTTCCGTTTTCAAAAATTCTAGTTTTCATATTTCTGAGAAAATGCAGGTATATTGGGAATATTCACCCACAGGTGTCTGAAACTCTTCTTCATGAACTTTTTTCATGTACTGGTCCTGTTGAAGGGTGCAAACTTGTAAGAAAGGACAAGGTACATCTTTTCTCCTCGTGCAACTTGCCAACATTTTCTATGGCTACTGTTTAATATGTTCTATAGTTTTTTTCCCTTTCTTGTCCTTGTGTTCTCTAGGCATTTTTCTATCATATGGCTTTATAATTGATTTAGCTTTGTCTCGTGCAGTCATCTTATGGTTTTGTTCATTACTATGACCGTAGATCTGCTGAACTTGCTATTGTTACTCAAAATGGAAGGCACCTGTAAGTTGGCTCACTAGCTGTGTGTTTTGCTTTAGGATTTTTTTCCTTTTTACCGAGGTTCATGCCCTTTGTTTTCAGGTTTGGGCAGCCTATTAAAGTTAACTGGGCATATGCCAGTGGACAGAGGGAGGATACTTCAAGTATGTTCAGTTCCTGTTTTTAGTTTAAGTGCAATTTGTGACTTTGCATCAAGTCCATTATGTTGCGTAGGAGTTAATTTGTGTAGGAATTATTTTCTTTTTCTTCTTTTAGGTCATTTCAATGTATTTGTTGGCGATCTGAGCCCAGAAGTTACTGATGCCATGTTGTTTGCTTGCTTCTCTGTTTACCCTAGTTGCTCGTAAGTACCTTTTCCTCCTAGAAGGTGCTCTGTCAGGATCAATATATGTATATATAACACTCTAGGAAGTGTCAAATACCCCAACACCAAAAAATAATGCTGTACTTAAATGTGTATATCCAGTAGCTAATTATCCCTTCCAATTGATAGTGATGCTAGGGTAATGTGGGATCAGCAGACTGCGCGTTCTAGAGGTTTTGGATTTGTTTCTTTCCGGAACCAACAGGTATCCTGTTTTTCTACCTTTAGTTTCAAACATCCCTCGGGTAATGCACGACTTTGTTTCCATTTAATCTCTGTTGTTCTTATCCAGGATGCCCAAAGTGCAATCAATGATTTAACTGGTAAGTTGCCGTAAAAGTTTTCTGCATTGAGTCAATTTATTTCTGATTGATGCACATGTCGGATTATTCCAAAGCAATTGAGAACCAGAAGGTTCTATTCCCTTTGTTTTTATGATGATCCTCTCCCAAATAGCTTATTGTTTGTGTTGTGTACTATAAGGGAAATGGCTTGGTAGTAGACAGATACGTTGTAACTGGGCTACGAAAGGTGCTAATGCAAATGACGAGCAGGGTTCAGAAGCCAGAAGTGTCGTGGAATTAACTAATGGATCAACAGGTGTGTACATTTTTTGAACGATAAAGATGAGTAGTCGAGTGCATTGCAGAGAATTATCCAGAACAAGCTGGTTTTTGGTTTTGTTTGGAAGGTTGCTGGATTCAAAGGGTTTAATTCTTCTTTTTCGATTCTGGCCTTCTTAATGGACGTCTCTTCTTGTCGCAGAAGATGGTAAAGATCCAGCAAACAGTGATGCTCCTGAGAACAACCCACAATTTACAACTGTTTATGTGGGTAATCTTGCTCCTGAGGTAAGATATTCTTCTGACACCCATTCTGTCTGTAAGGGCTCCAGTAAATTGTATGAATTTTAGGAGTATAAACCATATGGGTTCCTTGGCCTAGTCCTTGGTCAGGTCTTGAATTACCATTCTGCTTTTGGAAGGACTTAGTCCTTTTTAATTTCATTTGTTTCAGGCAACACAACTCGATCTCCATCGCCACTTTTATGCCATTGGTGCAGGAGTGATAGAGGAAGTTCGGGTTCAACGTGATAAAGGATTTGGTTTTGTGAGATACAGCACCCATGATGAGGCAGCTTTAGCAATTCAAATGGGAAACGCCCAATCAATTCTGTGTGGGAGACAGATTAAGGTACACCGTTCTACCTGATGGCAGCTTTTTCCAGTATTAAGCTTGCTTTGAAGCTCATGCTGTATTGAATTATGATATGCTTTTTAATATAGGATGATACTTATCAAGACAATATAATTATATCTTAGCTCTAGAAGTGTGTTGTAATCAATTCTATTGATCAAAACATTTAAGCTCAACTTTCTCATCTGTGCATTTCCAGTGTTCTTGGGGCAACAAACCAACACCACCTGGAACAGCTTCGAATCCTCTTCCACCACCAGCTGCAGCGCCATTTGGCCTGTCTGCCACTGATCTTTTGACTTATGAACGGCAGCTAGCTATGAGCAAGATGGCCGGTGTTCATGCCCTCATGCAACCTCAGGGTCAACATCCTCTGAAGCAAGCATCAATGGGAATGAGTGTTTCTGGAGCAAGCCAGGCTATATATGATGGTGGTTACCAGAATCTTGCTGCTCAGCAGCTCATGTATTATCAGTGATGTGCAGAAATTTGGATTGATCGACATTTCTTTGCCTTTCTTTAGGCTAGATGAGTTTTTATAAACCTCTAGGTTTTCTTATGTTATGCTTTTTAATTCAAGGCTTGGTAATGCGGTACTTACATGTATGAATATTATGAGGTGCACGTTTTGTGTCTTTGATTTAGTAGGGTGAGTGTTTGCTGTGTTTGTTCCGTTATTCTTGTTCATAGATTCTTCCTGCAGCAGTAGCACAGATTCTTCATGTGAGAGTTGCCTATTTCAAACTTTATAACTATTTTCCCCATCTTCGGTGTACTTAATTGAAATGGTTGTTTTATTGAAGTATGTTGAGGCAAATTTTGGTGATGCATCTGTTTCTGCATACATTACAGTTACAAGTATGGTTCTCTATCAAGTTTGTGCTTGGTATATATTATCAAAATAATATTATCCACTGACTAGATCATTGTATGGCCGTTTTGCCTAATGTTGTTGAAAATAGTCCAAAGGAAAAGCACGTACATCAGAACGGAGAAAAATGAAACGTTCTCTGCCTTGGGTTCTGGATGCGTCCCTGATGAGGGTACAACATTGATTGCCTGTGCTCCTTACATTTGTGCACTAAATATCTTTGTCGCTTAAGTTTTTGGTTTGGTGGTAAGAGCATAACGTGTGATAGTGTGAATTAGGTCTATGTCACGAGTTTAAACTTTGCAGTAAATAGAAGTTGCTATTTGAAGAGAAAATGAAGATCACATTTATCATTTCATCGAGCCTTGAATTGTGTCCACTATTTAAAGAAATTGTGTTCTGTAGCAGAGAGATTAGTTAACATAAATTAATGTTGAAGATTCAGATATTCGTCTGCGTTTGACTCTCATTCTACAGGATGAAACTACATTCTACAATGGAGCATTCCATTTCTTTTTCTGTTTTCACGTGGCTTCTGGTAATGTCGTCCACAGTGCAGCAGCCAGAAAGTGCCATTGTCAACTCAAGTTTGTTCTTGAGCATTTGAATAACCTGCTTTACCCCGCGCTCCCCCTTAGCTGCCAGGCCATAGACAACTGATCGACCAATCTGTAGGAGTATGTTTTAGATTAAGTAACGAGCAAATCCATGAAAGGAACAAGGTCGAGCTTAGAAACTGAATAAACAGCAGGTAAAACGTTTCAAATAAGTTCACCAGAACAGCTTTTGCGCCTAGTGCTAAGGCCTTGAATATGTCTGTTCCTCGCCTCACTCCTCCATCGAAAAATACTGGAACTTTACCTTGAACAGCAAGGACAACCTGAAATGGTGAAACCATTGAGATATGTGCATATAGTACACATGTATAAACATTTGAGTACGCTTGGACCTGTGATTCGACTTTGGATTTCAAACCCAAATTTGCTTAATCCAATCAAATACGAAGGATTAAACTTGTGAATTCGAAACTCATAGATGACTCCAATAACTAGCTTGATGTAAGGACCCTGTTGATCTTCCTGTGGAACTCAAACACGACAGGCAGTTGCATTCAACCATGTCCAGGGGTCCTTGCTATACATTTGATAGGTCATAAAACTTGAATATTTCTTCTGAAGTATGTTAATCTGTGATTTAATTTTTAGCAATCAAGATCACAAAGCTTCCTTTTTTTTCTTTTTCTTTCCAGAAGCTGTGAACGTAAAACTGAAAAGCCCATGGTAATCCATTTACATTGAGAGTTCTTTACTGACAACCTTTTGTGCTTAAATTGTTTACAACGGCTTAACATGTTTTATTCAGTGTGCTATGCCGAATATTACTGTTAAAAAGTCTAAAAAGCTACGCCAGTGAATTTACCAACATTTGTAAATATAACATCAAACATATCATCAAGATAGGGAATAACCTCTTCAAGAACAGAAATAGTAGCTGGAGCATAATCCAGTTGCCGAGCTCCATGGTTAGAGACAATAATGCCTGCAAATCCTGCTTCAATCGCTTTTATTGCTGCAAACGGAAGCACAGAAGCATAATCTTAACAAGCTCCCTTCTGCCACGTATGATTTGCAACTTAAAACCAACCTTTAGCTTTCATGATCATTTGCTTTGCATGTGTTCTTAGATGATCAGTGCAGAAAACTAAATTATGCAGACATAGAGGGTTCAGTAATAAATACCATCTTCAGAAGTCAGAACGCCTTTAATCAGAATCGGCAATTTGGTAATTGATTTTAACCATGCTATATCTTGCAAAGTTTTTGGATCATAGATGGTTCAAAAATAATGCAGTTGGATCATATTTGTATTAAGAAACGAGTCTGATTCTTCCATACTGTACTTAATAGCTCAACAATTTTGCTTATTTTGACATACGTTGATATCCTCAACCAAAATGTTTGTTTTCGAGGACCAAGAGTGAAAATCATCCTGTGTTCTAATGCGGTATTTACCTTCCAACAAAAAGAAGCATCAAAAGTTCCTGCAGCAAAAGCTTCAATATTTGAGCCCTTGTCCTGTTAGAGTTTTGTTAGTAGATCGATCAGTAAGCATGAGTTGCACCATTTCCTAGTTGATAGATCTATGATGACCAATGGAATTTCTGCATATTAAACTAATGAACAAGAACATGAAAGCGTATAAAGCAGCGGCACATAAATGAGTACCGAAGCATCATACATCATATTCAACAAACTCAAGTAGCAGACTGGTGCAGTCAAATATCCCACTGATGAGGACGTAATTTCAGGTGCAAACTAGGAAAAAAGGGGGGCAAAAAGAGAAGCAATACTTAGGGAAAAGCATGTGTCTGTTGTAACCAAATACATTATAATACACAGAAGTATCGTTTATCAAAGTCCAGCTTAGCAGCAAGTTTACAACTAGTGAAGTGATCAGCTCATTTGCAACTCAGAGCTGTATTTCTTGATGAAATCTTAGGTTCTAACTTCTACCTACTTGAGCAGCACAAGAAGTACAACTTCACAGCCAAAACTGACAATTGATGTGTAAAGCATGATCTAAGTGTTTGACACTAAGGAACTTTTATTTTACGAGTGATAGCATGTAATTCTGGCACGGAAGTTGTTGAAGCTAATACCTAGCGTCAACACTCTCACACCCAACAAATAGAAAGAGAAAAGGAATGAGTCATTCAGAAGGAAACTAGTTTTAGTAGGAAAAAAACAGCCAATTAGGGACATTTTAGTCTGAGAAAATAAATTTGTTTCCTAAAAGAGTTTCGATTCTCCTCTTTCAGTTTCACAAGTGATTTGTATCTTAATCCAGAATATATGGTTTTACTTACAGAAACATATTCAGTTGATATAAGACCTTCAAAGTTCTTCAACTGAGGTGCAACCATCCTGCAATTTGACACTTTTCTTTCTAGATCAACACAGGATTACCAAAACTACAAGAATTCTGAACGTTTCTTGAAGTGCTGAATGATGAAACTGATTTTTTCTAACCATACATGAAAGAAAAATGGCGAAAAAGGATTTTAGCTTCTTGAATGACATCAAAAATATATATAGCTTACTTATTCTTTATATCTGCCTCCCTTCTACCAAGCCTCGGAGTATCAGCAGTAAGAATAATAGCCCTAAATCCATTCTTCTCAGCTCTATGTACCATAAGTGCTGTTATATCCCTTCTTTTGTAAACCTATTGACAAAAGAAATATCACCTTCTGTACACAAAACCAGTAAAGATACATAGAGATCATGATGGTTAAGAAGAAATTTATGTATATTTGGAAAAAGCGAACAGCATTGCAGCTGGAAGCAACCTCCTCCACTGTGCAAGTTGACATGTATGACAGTCCCTATAACCAAGCGAACTCAGTATATCCACACGCTTGAACTGGAGATTTATCTGCTTTGGAAAAATATTACCATAATAACATCACATGCTGCAGCTCCTCTCGCAGTTGCAACTTCTCCTGGCATAAATACAACAGCTTTCTGGAATCAGAGCTACATAGGGTGCTAATTGATTTAATACAAACCTTCAGGATGCGCCAATTTATGCTTGGCCGTTGGGGCAACCATAATAGGAGCTGACGTCTTGTGACCTAGTATAGTAGTTGACATGTCTATTCTGCTCACATCTACAAGTATTCTTGGCCGAATACTGAGTTTCTGATAAGTTAGTGATAGCTATCTGTCTCTGGCTAACTCAACAGCGAGAAATTACAAACTTACATGATTCTATAAAGTGCTTCTACATTTTCTTTAAGGGTGTGCTGGTCCTCAGCCCCTCCAGTATAGTAGTCGTAGTACATCTTCGGAAGGGCTTGTCTAGCAAGCTCTTGGAATTCATTCACGTTAACTGGTTCCCCTGCCATTTAAGCCTCACCTGCAAAACATGAGCACTCATATGGTCCATTTCTCATTATAGAACTTTGATCTTCTCTGTCTATACAACAAAATGGTGTCTGAAACTTAAAGGTGGATCTTGATTGGCGGAGTCAAGGTTTTCACTAAGAACTAACACACAAAGAAGCTAAAGGGGGGTCAACATATTGACGCACGTAAATGGAAAATGAAGCTCAAGGAGCTAAGCTGTTATTATCAATTGACACAGAAAGAATAGAGACTGAGAAGAGAAATGAACTTGTTATTATCAATGAATGAATCTGTATACAAATGAGAGTATTTATAGACACAACTGAGAGTAATTGCCACTATGCTACAGTGACAGTAACTAACAGCTACAGTAATAACAGATTTTGTGAACAGTAAAGTAGTAAAGTAATGAAACAGTAAAAACTGTCTAGCCACTAATTAAAGTCCAAATCAACTCAAACTCGATTCTCTTGATCTCTTCGTCTATCTCGATCACTTGTATATCCAATACTTGTATAGCATATATTACACCTGTTGGGTTCATAGTAATGAAAGTGTGTTGAATGGAAAATGGAGAAATCAAGTGGAAGAGAAAAAAAATTGAGTTAACACCAAAAATGAAAGTGTACTCAATTTTGGCAAGTTTACTCTTTCTCCCACATTGGTGGAAGAAGAGAACTTGAGAGTGTTTATAATGAGAAACACTTACTCCACATGGCAAGAGAGGCAAGAAATAGATGATGCCTCGCGTCGTCGTCGCTCGCTCGCCTCGGCTTCGGCTTTGGATTTGACCTCCATTTATATAAATACACGCAGTAACAGTGTTTCAGAACTGATGTGTTTGTTTGAAATGATGTTACAGAAGGTTGCACTGTTTCAGATTGTTGCTTCTGTTACAAAAGATTGCACAGTTTCAGAAAGTTGCAACTCTTCAATGAAAGTACACATTGTTTCAGTGAACCAGTGCACTGTTTCAGAAAATTACTGCATTGTTTAAGTGAATAGACATGCATTTTCAGGAAGAGTCACACACCTCTAATATGAACCAATGCCATCTTTTCAAAGGGGTATCTAGTGGCTATATAAACCTGGTTTCATCCACAGGTTTATGAGATAGAAAATACAGAAATTTTCAGATTACAAAACATTCTTCTTGTCTTAAAAATACTCTAAGTGTGATCATTCAAATTGTGAGTGTGTTCGAAGAATCCGCCTATTTGAGGTACCGCTATCGTCGGATTGAAGGTCATTTTATCCTTAGAGGAAGATTCCATAACCTCGGGTACAGTGCGGGGAATTATTCCTTAAGGAAAATCCGTGAATTCGGATGACTTGGCCTTAATCATTTCTGTTTTATCTTTATATTCTGAAAAAATAAATATACCTCTTGGAAAGGTCATTTTGATCTTGTGTTGAGGGTATTTGATACTTCATTGTGTTCTTGTTCATACTTGAACTCGAGTTGAAGTTGTTGCAATATACAGATTCTGCATACCCAACTATATTGTGGAAATAACAATCTTAAGGAATAAACTTACAGAATCTGTATTGCTTGTTTTTAGAGATTAAAGCTTAGGCTTTCTACTCCGCTTGAATTTAACTAGTGATTAGAAGACATAAAATCTTCATCACAAGTTAAAATTCACTCGGTTGACGATTCGAAGTAATAAAAACTTCATCGTTAACTAGAAACAAGAATAAGAAGAGTTTAAAGTTATTTAACTTTATTAATAGTATTCTGAAAAATACTAATTTTCTGTCTTGTGGTGACAGGAAAAATGAGAACTGAAAGTCAAAAGATGGATGCGACAATGTCTATGGGGGCAAATAATATTGCCACATCAAGTCGCACAAATGCTCCACCAACGATGGCACCGGCGGAGAAGCCCGAAAAATTTTTTGGCATCGACTTCAAGCGGTGGCAATAATAGATGTTCTTTTATCTCACCACTTTATGTCTACAACGGTTCACTAGCGAAGACGCTCCCGAGGTGCCCGAGGGAACCTCAGACAAGGACTGCTTCGTTATTATAGAAGCTTGGAAACATTCGGATTTCCTTTGCAGGAACTATATTCTGAGTGGTCTCCAAGACGACCTCTATAATGTCTATAGTGGAACCAAGACATCAAAAGAACTGTGGGGGGCACTTGAACGGAAATATAAAACGAAAGATGTGGGAATTAAGAAATTCGTTGTTGCACGGTTCCTGGATTTCAAAATGATTGATAGCAAATCTGTTGTCTCTCAAGTACAAGAGTTGCAAGTCATCATACATGATCTCTTAGCAGAAGGTTTAATTGTGAATGATGCTTTTCAAGTAGCAGCAATAGTTGAGAAGCTACCACCTTTGTGGAAAGACTTCAAAAAATACTTAAAGCATAAGCGCAAGGAGATGGCCGTTGAAGATCTTATCGTCCGTCTTCGTATTGAAAAGGACAATAAAGCTGCCGAAAGAAGGTCAAAGGGAAATTCTACAATGAGTGGAGCACATATTGTAGAAGATGGCCAAAACAACTCAAAGAAAAGAAAGAAAGTTGAACATGGAAGCAATCAACCCAAGAAAAAGTTCAAGGAAAAATGCTTCAATTGTGGAAAAATTGGCCACAAGTCCACAGATTGTCGAGCCCCGAAGAAAGGCAAGAAAAAGGACCAAGCGAATATGATTGAGTCTAACAAAGAATATGATGATTTGTGTGCGATGTTCACAGAATGCAACTTGGTATCCGCGCGAATGGTGGATGAATTCAGGTGCCACAAGCCATGTTTGTGCAAACAAAGAGTTGTTCTCGTCATTTGCTTCGGCTCAAGCAGAAGAAATGCTTTACATGGCCAACTCTGCTACTGCTAAGGTGGAGGGAACAGGAAAAATTTGCCTAAAGATGACTTCCGGCAAGGTCTTGACACTGAACAATGTGTTATATGTTCCGGAGTTACGTAGGAATTTAATTTCTATTTCACTCCTAGATAAGAACAGATTCAAATGTGTAACCGTTTCTGAAAAAATTGTAGTGAGCAAAGGAGAAAGGTATGTAGGAAAAGGCTATCTCATGGAGGGCCTTTATAAGATGAATGTAATGACTGTTGAAATGAATAAAAGTTCGAATTCGTCTTATTTGCTTGGGTCTTATGATTTATGGCATGAACGTTTAGGCCATGTTAATTACAAAACGTTACGAAAACTGATTAACTTAGAAGTTTTGTCAAACTTTGAGTGCAATAAATCAAAATGTCAAACGTGTGTGGAATCGAAGTATGTAAAGCATCCTTATAAGTCCGTTGAAAGGAATTTGAATCCCTTAGACTTAATACACATTGACATTTGTGATATGAAGTCAACACCATCGCGTGGTGGGAAAAAGTATTTCATAACTTTTATTGACGATTGCACTAGATATTGTTATGTCTACTTGCTAAATAGTAAAGATGAAGCAATAGATGCGTTTGGGCAATATAAAACTGAAGTTGAAAATCAGTTAGACAAAAAGATCAAAAT
>NC_061113.1:270568928-270575597 GCF_002878395.1 Capsicum annuum
AGTGGTGGGAAAAAGTATTTCATAACTTTTATTGACGATTGCACTAGATATTGTTATGTCTACTTGCTAAATAGTAAAGATGAAGCAATAGATGCGTTTGGGCAATATAAAACTGAAGTTGAAAATCAGTTAGACAAAAAGATCAAAATGATAAGAAGTGATAGGGGCGGAGAATATGAATCTCCCTTTGCGCAAATATGTGTAGAGAATGGAATAATCCATCAAACTACGGCCCCGTATTCACCTCAATCTAATGGAATTGCGGAAAGGAAAAACCGAACTTTGAAGGAAATGATAAATGTCTTACTTATAAGTTCTGGTTTACCGCAAAACTTATGGGGGGAGGCTATCCTTACGACCAATCGTATACTCAACAGAGTTCCCAATAGTAAGACACAATTAATTCCTTACGAAAAATAGAAAGAAAGGAAACCTAACTTGAAATATTTCAAAGTGTGGGGGTGTCTAGTGAAGGTTCAAGTTCCTATACCTAAAAGGGTTAAGAGAGGACATAAAACGGTGGACTGCGTGTTCATAGGATATGCTAAAAGTAGTAAAGCATGTCGATTTTTGGTTCATAAATATGAACATCCGGATATTAATGAAAATACGGTAATTGAATCAGACAATGCTGAATTCTTTGAAAATATTTACCCGTATAAAATTAGACACGAACAGTCTAGCGGAGGATCTAAACGACCTCGAGATGAACCAAGTGAGAATGTCCATAATGAAGAAAATCCAAGACGTAGTACACGTTAAAGAACGTCAACTTCGATTGGATCGGATTTTGTAACATTTCTCTTAGAAAATGAGCCTCAAACATTTAAAGAAGCGACATCGTCGTTAGACTCATCCTTTTGGAAAGAGGCAGTCCATAGTGAGATTGATTCAATCTTAAACAACCATACATGGGAATTGGTTGACCTTTCTCCCGGACATAAACCTTTAGGTTCTAAATGGATCTTCAAAAGGAAAATGAAGGCGGATGGTACTATTGACAAATACAAGGCAAAACTTGTAGTAAAAGGCTTCAAATAGAAGGAAGGCCTTGATTACTTTGATACATACTCGCCAGTAACAAGGATAATCTCGATTCGAATGTTAATTGCCTTGGCGGCGGTATATGATCTTCAAATCCATCAAATGGATGTGAAAACCGCATTTCTAAATGGAGATTTGGAGGAAGAAATTTATATGGAGCAACCTGAGGGTTTTGTGGTTCCAGGAAAGGAAAACAAGGCGTGTAAACTTATCAAGTCATTATATGGACTAAAGCAAGCACCAAATTAATGGCATGCGAAGTTTGACCAAATCATGTTGGCAAACGGATTCAAATAAATGAATGTGATAAATGTGTTTATATTAAAGACACTCCAAATCACCAAGTCATTGTATGTTTATATGTGGATGATATGTTAATCATCAGTAGAGACATTTCTGACATAAATGCAACAAAACGAATGCTCGAGAGCAAGTTTGATATGAAGGACCTTGGAGTTGCAGATGTGATCTTAGGTATAAGAATCCATTGAACTTCACAAGGGTTGGCATTGTCATAGTCTCATTATATTGAAAAGGTTCTTGACAAGTTCAAGTATATAGAATTCGGTATTGCCAAGACTCCATTGGATGCGAGCTTTGCACTTCGAAAGAATGAAGGTAAAAGTGACTCGCAATTGAAGTACGCAAGAGTATTGGGATGTTTAATGTATATAATGAACTGTACATGACCAGACATAGCATGCGCTATTAGTAAATTAAGTCGGTACACGAGTAATCCCAACAAAACTCACTGGATGGCAATAAAAAGAGTTTTGGAGTATCTTAAATACATTCAAAATTATGCCCTGCATTATAATAAATATCCTGCGGTACTTGAAGGATATAATGATGAAAATTGGATCACCGGATTGAACGAAGTAAAATCCACAAGTGGATATGTATTTACTATCGGTGGAGGAGCAGTTTCTTGGAAATCATCCAAACAGACCTGTATCGCTCGCTCTACAATGGAATCTGAATTTATCGCTTTAGATAAAGCCGGTGAAGAAGCAGAATGGCTCCGAAATTTCTTGGAAGATATTCCATATTGGCCCAAGCCAGTGGCACCAATATGTATACACTGTGATAGCCAAGCGGCAATAGGTAGGGCAGGGAGTATGATGTATAATGGTAAATCTTGTCATATAAGACGAAGACATAATACCGTAAGAGAACTTCTCTCTAGTGGAATTATTACTATAGACTATGTAAAGTCAAAGGATAATGTGTCGGATCCACTTACAAAAGGCCTGTCTAGAGAAGGAGTAGAAAGAACATCCAAGGGAATGGGTTTAAGGCCTAGGACGAGTCAGCATGGCGGTAACTCTACCTAGCAGACTGGAGATCCCAAGAGCTAGGTTCAAGGAGATCAAACAAAGTTGTGTCTGACAGGTTCAACATTGTCAATTACCCAACCCATTTTTATGATGTAGACAATGTATAGTAAACAAGGATAAGACTTAAGGTGAAAAGTCTTTTAATAATTATCTAAATTTGACAGATTTGACTAAATAGTTTAATCTATAGGATTGAACGTTTAGAAATCACCTATGTGTGGGCGAAGTGGAAGCCGCTTCAAAGAGAATGTTAGTAAAGGCCTATTCTCTAAGCTCTCATGAAAACCGGGACGTGTTCATGGCTGAAAAGAACAAAACCGTAAGAACCATAACCGGTAAAAGGCTGGTTGTGTGACATGTGTTGTCTAGGTGTACATTAAAGCTCGACGGTTCAAAGATATCAAATCTACCGATTGACCGAGTACATTCGATGCATGTTCACTATGGGAAGTTCAAAGGGAAACCCACCTATCCAGATGCAATCAGTTTTTGCTTGATGATCACATACTTGTCCGTAAAAGTTCTACGAAAAATAGCCATTCCCCATTCATGTGGGGGATTGTTGGGTTCATAGTAATAAAAGTGTGTTGAATGAAAAATGGAGAAATCAAGTGGAAGAGAAAAAAAATTGAGTTAACACCAAAAATGGAAAGTGTACTCAATTTTGACAAGTTTACTCTTTCTCCCACATCGGTGGAAGAAGAGAACTTGAGAGTGTTTATAATGAGAAACACTTACTCCATATGGCAAGAGAGGCAAGAAATAGATGATGCCTCGCGTCGTCGTCGCTCGCTCGCCTCGGCTTCGGCTTTGGATTTGACCTCCATTTATATAAATACACGCAGTAACAGTGTTTCAGAACTGATGTGTCTGTTTGAAATGATGTTACAGAAGGTTGCACTGTTTCAGATTGTTGCTTCTGTTACAAAAGATTGCACAGTTTCAGAAAGTTGCAACTCTTCAATGAAAGTACACACTGTTTCAGTGAACCAGTGCACTGTTTCAGAAAATTACTGCATTGTTTAAGTGAATAGACTTGCATTTTCAGGAAAAGTCACACACCTCTAATATGAACCAATGCCATCTTTTCAAAGGGGCATCTAGTAGCTATATAAACCTGGTTTCATCCACAGGTTTATGAGATAGCAAATACAGAAATTTTCAGATTACAAAACATTCTTCTTGTCTTAAAAATACTCTAAGTGTGATCATTCAAATTGTGAGTGTGTTCGAAGAATCCGCCTATTTGAGGTACCGCTATAGTCGGATTGAAGGTCATTTTATCCTTAGAGGAAGATTCCATAACCTCGGGTACAGTGAGGGGAATTATTCCTTAAGGAAAATCCGTGAATTCGGATGACTTGGCCTTAATCATTTCTGTTTTATCTTTATATTCTGAAAAAATAAATATACCTCTTGGAAAGGTCATTTTGATCTTGTGTTGAGGGTATTTGATACTTCATTGTGTTCTTGTTCATACTTGAACTCGAGTTGAAGTTGTTGTTGCAATATACAGATTCTACATACTCGAATATATTGAGGAAATAACAACACCTACATAATTTTTTTTTTGCTGGTAACTTATAAAAAAAAGAAAAAGGCAAATGGGATTCGGATGAATCCCCTTGCCCTACCTACTCTGCCCCTGATCCAGAATATTGCATTTTTGGTAAATTTTCTTAGCATAAATACATGGTTTTGACGAAAACTACTAGATCCTACAAAACTCATAACTAAAACTCTAGGTCCGCCCAGCTTATACAACAACTATGAATCAAATGACTCGAAAAAGGGTCAATCTTTTCGTCTCCAAATAAATTGTTTGAGCTACTCGCTAAGGTCAAGAGTTTTCATACACCCCATTAGTCTAAAAACGTAACAAAAAATTTCCCTTTTGAAAAATGAACAGTTTTGTGTTTATGCAATTTAATATTGTTTAAGTTAAGTAGAGGAAAAAAAAAATCCTTTGCAACACGGAAGATAAATCTAAGATCAAAATATTGCAGTACAGCTCTACAAGTTAGAAAGAAAAAAAAAACAAGATTTTCTTAGTACCTGCAAAGTAGAGACAAGAGTTGGCAACTTCTCCACTCCCTCTTCTTTCTTCGTTGTGGTTGTACTTAAAAGACAAAAGTTGTTGCATAAATTTTAGTAATGCTTTTTCCAGTTCGGCAGAGTTGTCGTTTTCCCATGTGAATAACTGCTTTTTTCCCCTTTCTTAATACAAAAAACTTGTAAATTGTTTGGCAATAACATTATGATTATTAAAAAAGGAAAAATCATATGAGTTGGCTTTCACCACTACTAACAGTGAAAACTGAAATGTAAAAGGTTTTTATTCCATTAAAACTTACCAGCACCTACAACATCAAATTATGTAATCGTATATATTAATCACCTGTGATTAATAAAAATAGGTGGATATCTTTTTAGTGTAGACCGTTCTACTTTCCTACCGTGTCAGCTAGAGGGAGGGGTTGATCTCGAATATATATAGCTGACATTTTTAGGTATTAAGTGGCTTGCAGTGGCGAAGCTATAAATTTCACTGAGATAAAATGTAATTTTTTGACATTTTTTTATGTACACAATAAAGGGTAATCGTCTGGCCCAATCTTGTGGCTATGCCACTGCAGCTACCATAATGAAAGAAATTTAATAATGCTTTGCACATTGGAGATTATTACAAAGCTAGACGAGACATGATTGTAGAGTTGGGGCCAGGCCATTTATTTAGGATGAAATTACATCTTACTTACATAGGAACCTTTGTTTCTCTGTCGTAACATGGTTTCTAGTAATGTCATCCACCGTGCAGCAGCCAGCAAGAGTCATGGTCTGCTCCAGTTCATTCTTTAGCATTTCAATAACTTGCTTTAAACCGGTCACCCTCTCTGGACAATCGGCCGACCAATCTGCAGGAATATATAAAAGTTATTTACACTATCAGAGTATATATAATTGTATCAATTTCTTTAAATCATTAAGTTTACCATAACAGCTTTGGCACCTAGTGCTAACGCCTTGAATATGTCTGTTCCTCGCCTAACTGGAACTTTACCTTGAACAACATGGACAACCTGAAATCATTGGAGATTAAGGAGGAATCTATGCAAGTCGATATACATGCTTAAACTTTAATATCTAAGATTCTAATTTACTCATTACAACTTTCAGTTGAAAAGAAATTAAACTGAACTGGTTTTTTATATCTGAATTCTTAGGCATATATAAAAAAGACGGTAAAAAATCTGACGTTCTTTGAACTGACCAGCAATCTGAACAAGACATCAAACATGTTGGGAAATCACCTCTTCAAGAGCAGAAATAACAGCTGGAGCGTAATCTAGCTGCTGAGCTCCATGGTTAGAGACGATAATTTCTGCAACTCCTGCATCAACTGCTTTGGTTGCTGCAAAATATAGTATTATAACAAAAAATCTTTGGAAAAAATGCTCAATTGGTCGACTTGGTAGCAAAATCAGCTTTGTTAAAACAGATTGAAGATTTTGTTATCATCTAAAAAGAAGCTTGTTAAAAACCAACGATAAGCTTTTAGTTAAAACTACATTCCAATATATTTGTATGTTCTGTGGAAACTTATTACGAAATTTAGAGAAACACTAATTTATGGAAACATATACATGACATATATGGAGCTGATTAGAGTTTCTGTTGACTTGAGCCGAAGTTTTCGATAAATATTATACCATCTTCACGAGTGAGAATGCCATTTATCAGAATTGGCAACTTGGTAATTGATTTTACCCATGCTATTTCCTGCAAAGTTTTCAGAGAGTGTGAGGATTACACAAGAATATGGTGGATCATATACTGTATTAAACTCCAAAAACCACGAAACTTTGATCATTCTCTAATATATATATTTTGTAGCTCAGCATTTATACATATTTTGTAGCTCAATATTTATACATAATCTAACATACGTTCACATATTCAAGTGATCTTCTCATGTGGTATTATATTAATTAAGAAAAACACATTATTTAACGTTTTGTTTAAATCTTTACCTTCATACCAAGCCTAGGAGTGTCACTGATGAGAATTATAGCCCTGAACCCATTGCACTCAGCTCGACGTACTATATGTTCTGTAATCTCTCTCTTATTGGCCTACTGACAAAGAATAAGTTATCAACCTGTCCTAAAACTTAAAAATCAGTTAACATATGAAGATCAAAAGAGTCAGGAAGGACAAGTTACTAAAATCTGAATGAGACGAACAGTCTTGCACGTTAATGCCACTCCCTGTATCAACGAGAATTCAG
>NC_061113.1:270578597-270583429 GCF_002878395.1 Capsicum annuum
ATCCACAACCACACACTAGAATTGGAATTGATCTGTCTTTTAGAATATATTACCACGATAATATCACATGATGCAGCACCTCTAGCTGTTGCGACTTCTCCTGGAATAAATACAACATCAAGAGTTGCAGTGGGCTGCTCCCCGACTCTGGAATCTATTCCCAGATGGACTCAGACAACAAGAACTAGGAGAGATATAAACTAGGAAGTGTAGGAACAAAGTAAATAGCGGATACAAGGATTTTACGTGCAAACTCCTTGCTCAGGGAAGAAAAACCATGACCTGCCTCCAGAATTTCTAAGCTCCACTATATCCAAGCAACTTCTTGAATACAGACTCCAAGGATTAATCTCCCAATTCTTTGTCTCCTAGCAATAACTCTATTACAAGAAGATACAAGCAGTAACTCTACTGCCACAAGCTCCAGCTAACTCTAACCGGACAACAAGCTAACTCTAGCTTGAAAATCACCTAACTTTACAAAGAAAGAGGCTTACATCACATCACCTACGTACTAACAATCATAAGCAAATGTAAGCAAACGTTTAAGAGCATATTTTTTTAAGACCACAACACTCAAAAGTCTTTGTTAAACTTTACGTCAAGTCAATCCCGGAAAATAAATTGAAACAAAAGAGAGATAATTATATTTATTTAACACAAACCTTCAGGATGTGCAAAGTTGTGCGTCACAGTTGGGGCAATCATAATAGGAGCTGAAGTTTTGTGACCGAATATGATAGTTGACATGTCTATTCTGCTCACCTCAACAAGTATTCTTGGCTGTATACTGAGTTTGTGAAAAATTAGTCATTGATATCTCTGTCTATGGCCAACAGCAAGAAATTACAAAACTAACGTAATTCTACGAAATGCTTCGACGTTTTCTTTGAGTGTGTACTGGTCCTCAGCCTCTCCAGCAAAGAAGTCATAGTATATCTTTGGAAGAACTTGCATAGCTAGCTCTTCAAATTCATTCACATTAACTGGTTCACCTGCCATTTAGCCTGCAGCACGAGCATTCGTATGTTAAATTGCTCTCTTTGTATAACATTTGAGAGCAGAATTTGAGGTTTACTTTTGAAGCAAAAAATATTTAGTACCTGTAGGATACAGAGAAGCTCACAAATCAAATTAGCTCATATATGTAATGGAACTTAGGAATGGCCTTTTGAATTTGGTGTCCATACGGCATAAATCTGTTTCCCACAAAGTCCTGTTTTTAGAACTTATTAGAAGCTCAAAGATCGTTACTAGTTCAAAGATCGTTACTAAGAGCCATAATAACATAAAATATCTCAATATTAACTAATGCCAGCATTACTAATGTTAGGAAAGACGGCACAATTAACGAGCCCGACAGGGTAGCAGCGGAAAATACTCAAGACTAAACTTTCCTTTTCAACTTGAACCAAGAGGAGACAAATAAACCCAAGCAAAATAGAGTAATGTACAGAAAATAACTCAACCAAATGAAACAAGACAAGAATAAAGGCAATCACACGAGACACAAGATTTACGTGAAAACCCTTCAGTGTGAAGAGTAAAAAATCACGGGACCAAAACCTCCACTATAATCACCAAAGAGTTACAATATTGTCCTCCAAAATGGACTCCACTATAATCACCAAAGAGTTACAATATTGTCCTCCAAAATGGACACCAAACAAGTGCCAAACAATAAACAACAATACATAAACCACAACACCAAACACTAGAGAAATAAAAGAGTGAAAACACCAAAAACGCAGTTACTGTTCGGAAATGAAGAACAGAAGCTACATGCCACCAAATCAAGCTTCGTTAGTTTCTAATCAAAGATTGAGATGAGAGGAATAAGCAGTCCAAAAATCAGCTCAATCGAACAAGAAACAAAGCGGGAATCGCAATTTGAAGTTGACAGCTGTGACTGAAATTTAGGTGCGAAAATCAACTTTTTTTTTTTCTTCCATTTGGCTGCTGAAAACTTTCTTTTTGTAATGGTGAATAAGACCTAAAAATATCAATATATATGTCCCATAGTAATGGGCCTATGGGCAAAAATGGGTTTGTTCAAATTGGACTTCATTTTATCCATATAGAAAGGGACAACAACCCATGACCCAACAACTCTCCCCCTCCCGACTATGTGGAGGAGATCGCCATCCCGGCGATCATGCAACAATCTTCAAACTTCCCTCTTGGCAAAGCTTTAGTCATCATGTCGAAACCATTATCATCCGTATGAATCTTCTCAAGTTCAAGAAACTTAGAATCCAACACATCCCGAATCCAATGGTATCTCACATCAATGTGTTTAGACCGACCATGAAATGTAGAATTCTTGCCAAGATATATGGCACTTTGACTGTCGCAATGAAGCACATACCTCTCTTGAGCACAACCAAGTTCCCCCAAGAATCTCTTAATCCAAAGCAATTCTTTACAAGCTTCAACGACAACAATAAGCTCAGCTTCTGTAGTAGATAGAGCTACACATTTTTGCAACCTAGATTGCCAAGACACAGCTCCCTCTGCAAAAGTAACCAAATACCCTGAAGTAGACTTGCGAGTATCAACATCACCGGCCATATCTGAATCAGTATAACCACAAAGACTAGGCTTCCCTATACCAAAACACAAACTCAGACTAGAAGTGACACAAAGATATCTCATAATCCACTTCACAACATTCCAATGTTCTCTTCCCGAATTAGAAAGAAAACGACTAACAACACCAACAGCATGAGCAGTATTCGGTCTTGTGCAAACCATTGCATACATCAAACTACCAGCAGCTGAAGCATAAGGAACTTTCTTCATATCTTCCTTCTCATCATCACTGGAAGGACACTGCTTCGTGCTCAACTTGAAGTGCATAGCTAAAGGTGTACTGACAACCTTAGCCTTGTCTATGTTAAACCTTCGAAGTACTTTCTGAATGTACTTCTCTTGTGATAACCATAACTTCTTGGCCTTTCTGTCACAGACAATCTGCATGCCAAGAATCTGCTTTGCTGGTCCTAAGTCTTTCATAGAAAAAGACTTACTCAACTCTTGTTTCAACTTTTGAATCCTGCAAGCATTATGACCAATAACAAGCATGTCATCAGCATAAAGCAACACAATAATAAAGTCACCATCAGAGAATTTGCACAAAAACATAGTGGTCTGAAGTAGTCTTCTTGAAGCCCTGCTGACTCATAAAGGAACCAAACTTCTTGTACCACTGTCTAGGGGCTTGTTTCAAACCATACAAGCTCTTCTTCAATTTGCAAACATAATTCTCTTTTTCCTTGACTTCAAAACCTTCGGATTGCTCCATATAAATTTCTTCATCTAAGTCACCATGGAGAAAAATAGTTTTAACATCCATTTGCTCAACCTCTAAATCTAGACTTGCAGCTAAGCCTAGAACCACACGAATGGATGACATCTTTACAATCGGAGAAAATATCTCATCAAAATCAACTCCCTTTTTCTAGTTAAATCCCTTTACAACCAATCTAGCTTTGTACCGTGGAATTGGATTACCATCTTTACAACCAATCTAGCTTTGTACCGTGGAATTGGATTACCATCTTCATGCTTCACCCGAAAAATCCACCTATTTTTCAAAGCTTTTCTGTCTTTAGGCAGCTTAACCAAATCAAAGGTATGATTATCTTGCAAAGATTTAATTTCATCTTCCATAGCATCAAACCACTTTTCTTTTTCTTCCATTTTCATGGCCTCATCAAGACTCTCAGGTTCTTCCCTGTCAATCAAGAGTACATACTTACTGGGAGAATAACGAGATGAAGGTATTTTCTCTCTTGTAGATCGTCTAAGAGAACTCTCTGGAGCATCAACAACTGGTTGCTGATCAACCATATTAACTTGCACTGGAGAATCAACAACTTCTTGTTGGTCATTCTGAACATGATCATCATCTTCATTATCAACTTGATTTTCATCATCAAGAAGATTTTCTTCAGGAGTATTAGTCAAAGGAACTAGATCAACATCAACTAGACTTTCACTACTCTAAGAATCAACCTTCTCAGCTTTGTCAAAATCTTCAATTGTTTGGTCTTCAAAGAACGCAACATCGCAGCTTCTAACAAGTTTCTTCTCAACTGGATCATAGAAACGATATCCAAATTCATCTTGACTATAACCAATGAAGATACACAGTCTAGTTTTAACATCCAACTTTGATCTTTCATCCTTAGGAACATGAACAGAAGATTTACACCCAAAGACTCTAAGATGATCATAAGAAACATTCTTACCAGACCAAACTCTGTCAGAGACATCACCATTCAAAGCAACAGTAGGAGATAAATTAATAACATAAACAACCGTATTAAGTGCTTCTGCCCAAAAGGAATCTGACAGCTTAGTATCTGAAAGCATACATCTAACCCTCTCAACTAGTGTTCTGTTCATCCTCTCTGCTAAGCCATTCAACTGAAGAGTCTTTGGAGGATTTTTCTGATATCGAATACCCTGCTCTCTGCAATATCTATCAAAAGGATCAATATACTTACCACCATTATCTGAAGGAATGCATTTCAATTTCTTCCCTGTCTGACGTCTTTCAACCAAGGCCTGAAAATTCTTGAACACATCAAGTACTTGATCCTTGGACTTCAAAGGAAATACCCAGAGTTTGCGAGAATGATCATCAATAAAAGTCATAAAGTAAAGTGCACCACCATGAGACCTTACTTTAAAAGGACCGCACAAATCAAAATGTACCAACTCCAGCAAATCGAGCTTTCTTGAAGGCGGATGACTTTGAAAAAAAACTCTTTTCTGTTTACCGGCTAAGCAAGGAACACAATTCTTCAACTTTGCTTGTTTTACTC
>NC_061113.1:270586429-270589393 GCF_002878395.1 Capsicum annuum
AACAAGAGAAAGTCGAAGAGGTATGGTGCTATTTCAAAATTTTGTTATTGATATGAATTTTATATGTTACATACAATATATTTTAAATATTTATTTGATATCTAAAATTTGTGTAAGATATTTGTATTTGTGACTGGCAAGAATTTATATATGTATTGTTATATAAGTGTAATATGTATTATGAAAATACATTTGTTGTATTCTATGTTAAGTTCTATTTGGTAGTCATTAGATTTTGAATGTGATATGTAGTTCTTGTTTGTTGATATGTATTTTTTACACACATAAGACCATTCCAGTGAGCATATGTAATTTTAAAATACATATGACATTTGTGTGAGATACTTGTATTAATTAATGGCAAGGTTTTTGTATATATAATTTTATATAAGTGTATATGTATTCTGAAAATACACTTGTTATATAATTTGTATATGTGTTGTTATATCTTTTCTTGTTAATTAAATTTGTACAATTCATGAATTCAGAAAATACGTATGTGTATGTTGAAATATACGTGTAATACGTATTCTGAAAATACATACTGTTTAGATATGTGTTTTTATGTTTACAGCTATGAATTGTATTTGATGTTAAATTGTATTTGGTAGTCATTGAATTTTGAATGTGATATGTAGTTCTTCTTTGTTGAAATGTATTTTGTACGTACATAGTTGTTTTTGTTATTCATTAGGTTTACATAAATTTTGAATTTAGATGTTTTGATAACTTAGATATTGACTAGTGATGTATTCACAAAATACATGTGATAGATTTATGTATAGAATGTATAAATTCACTTCAAGATATGTTTTTTAAATATATGTAAAACTATCTGTACAAAATAAATTTAAGATGTATTTCATAAATACATATAAGACACTGTTTTTACGTATTATTGTATTTTTTTATTGCATAGGTCATGCGTGATCAAATATACATGGCACGAGTATTGCCCAAATTTTCTCCTCATATAGGATGACATACGGTCAACGACATTGAAGACCGTATTAAGTCAATGTTAACGAAGAATCGGTACAAGATATTTTGTATTAAAAGTATATTTGGTTTCTTCATGAAGAAGAAAGATTGTGTCGTCCAAGCTCAATTAGGGAGATGCATTATGTCACTTGAACTGAAGGAAAGTTCTACAAGTTGCATAGTCATTCATGCAAAGGGTACAATTCTTCATTTCACTCCTATAGAGTTTGCTTTGGTGACTGATTTGAATTGTGTTACAAATAGAGATGATTTTGTGTTTGAAGAGGAGCGTCCTAACAGAATTATTGATCAATATTTTGATGGTGAGAGTTTTATACAGAAAAAAGAGTTATTTGCGACGGTTTCTGATAAAATTTGGGGGAATAATAACGATGAAGATGCGCCAAAGTTTGCCAATTTGTATTTTATTCACGCCTTCTTACTATTCTCAGTTGATACCATAGCTATTTCACGCCTACACTTTGATTTGATTGAGAATGGTTGCTACAGTGATTATCCCTAGGGATCAGTTGTCTTTGAAGAATAGCTAGAAGCTTGCATAGAAAGTTGCAGCCGAAAGGAAAGATTTATATGCTTCTTGAAATGCCATTGGCCATTCAAATTGGATTGTACGAGTGTTGTTCAAATGTTCTGTGTACTGTTGCTTCCAAGGTGGACTCTCAAATTCCACGTCTTTTGAATTGGAAGACAAATTCTCCTCGTCCACGATATGAAACTCATATGGAAAGTATGTTTGATGATACAGATGACAAGATTAGTTTTACTTTTTATCCTTTTTATGTGATGTTGATTATTTTTCAAATACATTTTCTCATCTGGTATATGTATATATACAAAATACCATTTGGCATTGTTTATTCATTATTAGGTATGGATCACGGTTAACTGTTTTATAATGTCACTAATTTTAGCATCTAAACTATTTTTTTCTTTATATAATTTAAAATGTAGTTTCTTTTTAAGAATATCGAGTCAACAAGAAAGGAGATTTCAGCGTTTCAAATACCAAAGAAGCTTGTTCCTGGAGCTGCAAGTCATAATGGAGATGACATTGATTCAGAAGATGACTTTCAAGATCCTCCACAAAGACAAAAACAGTTAACCACAAAAAAAAAACATCGTATCGATTCCTCAGCTTCACCAGCGAAGAAAAAATTGAAGCCACATCCTAAAGGTGTAGATGAGCAGACACCAAAAAGGACCCCTCCACCCCGTGCTGCAAAGATGCCTTCTGTGAGGACTCCAATTCACAAGCCAATTCAAATAAAAACTACGATACGTGCAAATAGGAAAGTTATAAATCGGCCTGATAGTAAAAAAAAATTCTGGTCCAATCACCTACTCCGTCTTCCTTCAGTTCCGAAGATAAAGACGTCGTTGTCTCGAAGAAAGTGTTTGATAAGTTTCATGATAAGGTATTTTCTGTTTAAGTTTTTGATTAATTTATTTTTGCATTTGTAGTTATTTCTTTGAATTCAAGTTTGAAAAGAGTTTATTGATATGCGTGGCCTACTATCGTCGAGGTGTGATCAGATCATGAATGCAATTAATGAAATCAAGGTATATCAACTCTGATGTAAACAATTTTTGTAAAATATACACTTGCTATGCTAAATACATATTAAACAAATATGTATATTGTGGTTGAATAAATACAACATTTATACATACACAACATATGAATTTTTTTATGCCTAAAAATACATATGCAGATTGTTGAGTCTACTTTTTAAGATAAAATGTATTTTTTGAAAATGACAATAAGTAAAATAATAAATACATAGTCATATGTGACATTAGTTATGTTAAATACAAATTCATCATGCAGATTTTGTATTTTTTATAATTTCATATGTTGGATTCATTCTTTTTGTTATATAATTGCTATGTATTTTTCAGTTTATGATATGTATAATCATATATAGATATGTAGAGCTAAAATAAATAGTTAGTTTACTATTT
>NC_061114.1:0-46268 GCF_002878395.1 Capsicum annuum
TAAATAACGAAGCAAAAGGAATAAACGAAATGGGTCTCAAAACATCAAACTTATATTCATTAAAATAAAGGGTTTCATAATATATTTCATTAAAAATATGCATTAAATTTTTTTTTACAAACAACTACTTTTATTAGTTATTCAAAATTGGTCAATGTTATAAAACAAGAAAGAATAAAGAAGAAGAGTAGACATAATAGAGAGAGTAATTGTTATTTCTTCTCTTGAGGGATGATTTACAATGAAGGAAACCCTTCTATTTATAGGGGGAATTTGCCCTAGTTTCACACTAAAAGACAAATACATCAAATCCTGATAGATATCAAATAGATCTTGATAGACATTCACTATAATTGATATTTATCATAACACTTCCCCTTGAATGTCTAACAATACGTATATAGGCTGCCTCATTAAAAACCTTACAAGGAAAACCCAATGGGACAAAACCTCGTAAGGAAAAAAGAGTACAACGCGTATTAGCTCCCCCTAATAAGAACAGCCTTGAACCTTTGCATTTCGATCTTGTGCACCATCTTCTTCCAAGTTGTAGTTGGAAGAGACTTGGTGAATAAATCAGCCACATTTTCACTTGGACAAATCTGTTGTACGTCAATATCACCATTCTTTTGGAGCTCATGTGTATAGAAGAGCTTTGGTGAAATGTGCTTCGTTCTATCTCCTTTTATGAATCCACCTTTCAGTTGTGCTATGCATGCTGCATTATCGTCATATAAAATTGTGGGTACTTTGTCACATTTTAAGCCACATTTTTCTCGAATGAGATGTATTATGGACCTCAACCACACACACTCTTGGCTTGCTTTATGAATAGCTATAATCTCAGCGTGATTCGATAAAGTGGCTACGATAGACTACTTTGTTGATCTCCAAGATATGACAGTACCCCCACATATGAATACATAGCCTATTTGAGACCGAGTTTTATGTGGGTTGGATAAGTATCCAGCATCAGCATAACCAACAAGATCAGAATTGCAATCTTTAGAATGAAGTAAGCCCATATCCGTAGTCCTCTTTAGATACCGTAATATGTGTTTGATCCCATTCGAATGTCTCCTAGTAGGAGCAGAACTATACCTTGCTAGCAAATTTACTAAAAAGGCAATATCAGGCCTTGTAGTATTTGCAAGATACATTAGTTCACCAATTGCACTAAGATATGGTATTTCAGGACCAAGGAGTTCCTCATTCTTTTCTTGAGGTTGAAATGGATCCTTATTCACATCAAGTAATCGAACAACCATCAAAGTACTTAATGGATCTACTCCATCCATATAGAATCGTTTCAACACCTTTTTTGTATAGGCAGATTGATGGACAAAAATACCGTTTGTCAAATGCTCAATTTGCAAACCGAGGCATAACATTGTCTTTCCTAGATCTTTCATCTCAAACTCTTTCTTTAGGTAATCAATTTCCTTTTGAAGCTCTATTGGCGTTCCAATAAGGTTTATGTCATCGACCTAGACAACAAGTATAACAAACTCCGACTTTGTTTTCTATATGAAAACACATGGGAAAATTTCATCATTCGTATAACCTTCTTTAGATAAATATTCACTACGACGGTTATACCACATGCGTCCAGATTGCTTCAAACCATACAATGATCTTTGCAATGTAATGAAATACATTTCCCGAGGCTTTAAACTATATGCTTTCGATATTTTAAATCCTTTGATAATTTTCATATATATCTCATTATCAAGTGATCCATATAGATAGTCTATTACAACATCCATCAAATTCATTTCAATTCTCTCATGGACAGTAAAACTAATAAGATACCGCAATGTTATTGCATCTATAGCTGGTGAATATGTCTCATCATAATCGACACCAAGCCGTTGTGAAAATCCTTGTGCAACAAGGCGTGCTTTATATCTTTGTATTTCATTTTTCTTATTTCTTTTTCACACAAAGAACCATTTATAGCCAACAGAATTAACACCATTAGGTGTTTGAGCTATGGGCCCAAAAACTTCACGTTTGGCGAGCGAATTCAATTCATATTGAATTGCTTTTTGCCATTTTGGCCAGTCATTTCTTTGTCGACATTCTGTGATAGATCGAGGTTCAAGATCCTCGCTATCTTGCATGATTTTCATTGCAACATTATATGCAAAGACATGATCCACTACTATTTCAGATCGATTCAGATTAGTTTCAACATCACTTGAATTTATGGATAGTTCCTCATTTTCTTGAGTCTCAGGCTCATTGATTCCTTCAGGGATATCAACATTGCTCAAATCTTAAACTTCCGTATTTAGATCTTTCGTAGTGTCATCTTGACCATTTATTTTTCTTTTTCTAGGATTTTGATCCTTAGAACCTAATGATCTGCCACGCTTCAAGTGTGCTTTAGATTCATTATCTATGACACTAGTGAATGGTCCTTTAGGGACATCAATTCAAATTGGGACATTCTCTGCAGGAATATGTGATTTAGTGATTCTTTTAAAATCTGTAAATGCGTCCGACAGTTGATTTGCAATTCTCTGCAGATGAATAATCTTTTGTACTTCTTGCTCACAAATAGAAATACGTGGATTAAGATGAGATAGTGATGAATTTTTCCACAAAATTTCCCTTTTGATATCACTATCTTCTCCCCCTAATTTTGAGAAAAAGTATCTCATCAAACCGACTATCTGCAAATCGAGCCGTGAACATATCTTCCGTTAATGGTTCAAGATAGAGAATAATAGAGGGTGATTCAAACTCAACATAAATTCCTAACCTTCTTTGGGGGCCCATCTTGGTGCAGTTTGGTGGTGCTATTGGCACATAAACACCGCACCTAAAAATTTTCAAATGAGATATATTAGGCTCTTGACCCAGAACCAATTGCAACGGAGAAAATTTATGATAACTTGTCGATCTAAGACGAAAAAGTGTTGCAACATGCAAAATTGCATAACCCCAAACATAAGTAGGCAACTTAGTTTTCATTAGTAATGGTCTTTCTATTAACTCCGGACATTTAATTAATGACTCAGCAAGGCCATTTTGAGTGTGAACATAGGGTACAAGATGTTCCAGTCTTATCCCAATCGATAAGCAATAGTCATTAAATGCTTGAGATGAAATTCTACAACATTATCAAGGAGAATAGACTTGATTCGATTATTAGAAAATTATGTCCGTAATCGTATTATTTGTTCTAACAATTTTGCAAATGCCAAATTGCGAGATGACAAAACTCACACATGAGACCATCTAGAAAAAGCATCTATTAGAACCATCAAGTATCTAAATGACCCACTTGGTGGGTAAATTGATCCACAAATGTCCCCATGTATGCGTTCTAAGAATGCGGGGGACTCAATTCCAACTTTTGTTGGCGATGGTCTCACAATCAACTTGCCTTGATAACAAGCATTACATGAAAATTCACTACTCGAAAGAACCTTCAAGTTCTTTAATGGATGCCCATTTAAATTTTCTATTATTCGTCTCATCATTATTGATCCTGGATGTCCCAGAAGATAATGCCAAAGTACGAAAGTATTGAGATTAGTAAAATTTTGGTTTACTATGGAATGTGCCTCAATTGCATAAATCTTTGTCCAATACAGGCCAGAAGATAAAGCAGGGAACTTTTCAACAACACATGTCTGCCCAGAGACATTCTTGGTGATACGAAGATATTCAAGATTCATCTCATCAAATGTCTTGATATGATAACCATTTTCACGAATATCTTTCAAACTCATCAAGTTTCTCCGAGACTTGGGAGAGAACATAGCATTATTTATGATGAGTTTAGTTCCCTTGGGCAAGATTATAATGGCTTTTCCGAAGCCTTCAATCAAATCAGCACTACCAGAAATTGTAGTAACATTAACCTTGTCCATGTTTAGATGAGAGAAATATTTCTTGTCTTTGAATATCGTATGTGTAATGCCAGAATCAATTAAACAAATATCTTCTTGAAAATTATCCATAACTTTAAATAAAATAACCTGCACCAAATAAAATATATATTAAATCTTTGTAAAAAGTGAAAACTTATAATATAAAAAAATTATTAATCACACTTTAACTAAGTAATTAAAAAGACATATATCCAATTAGTACAGGATGCAATTGTAATCGTATTACGAAATGAGAATATAAAAATATTATTATATTACATAATCATATGAGAATATTATTATATTAAAGAATGTTAATATAAAGAATACATTAAAGAATACAATCTTAATCATATTGTTTGCAGAACATTGTAAAGAATGATAATTTTGCATTGTAATGAATGTAAAGCAAGCACTCCACATATTGTTTTCATGCGAAAAGTAAACCTCTGTACTATCGTCTTTTTTTTTTAATAAATAATGATAAAATTAAAATTCAATTCAATCTATAATAAAATACAATAATATAATTGAACTAATCAATATTAATCAAAAACTAATACTCATGCAAACAACTGCTTTTACATGATTCTTTATTCACTAACTATTATCAATAAAAATAAAACAAAATTAAAAATCATTCATTCTTTCATGTTTACCAAACCATCACCAATCAAGTGATCAATCTTTCCTTCAGGGTGCTCGAAAAAGTCTGCTACATCCAAACATGTCATGTCAAAATTATTTTCAGAGAGAAAGTTAGCCTCGGGATTTCTCTCTTTCTTCTTTAGTTATGCTTGATAAAGATCAACCAAGTTCTTGAGAGCACGACAATCATGTGAATAATGTCCTTTTCTGCCACATCAAAAACAAGTAACTGCTTCACGTTTCTCATCTTTTCTCTTTTTGTTTGATGAATTATTAAAATTCAGAACAGGATTTCTTTCTTGGTCATCACGACCATGACCACATTCACGACCAGGGCCGTGATCTTTTTCTCACCTAGCATGGTGAGCATGTACATCATTCACCTCAGGAAATGGTGCAGATTCAGTTGGTCAGTTCTCGTGATTTTTCATCAACAAATCATTATTTTGTTCAGCCACGAAAAGATGAGAACTCAGTTCAGTATACTTCTTGAAACCTTTTTCTCGATATTGTTGGTGTAAGATCACATTCGAGGCATGAAAAGTGGAGAGCGTCTTTTCCATCATATCATTATCATTGACCGTCTCTCCACAAAGTTTTAATTGAGAAGAGATTCTGAACATGGCAGAATTGTATTCATGAACAGACTTGTAGTCTTGAAATCTTAGATGTATCCACTCATATCGTTCTTTCGGGAGGACGACCATCTTTAAGTGGTCAAACCTTTCTTTTAGGCTATTTCACAATACGAGTGGATCCTTAGTAGTCAGGTACTCAATTTTCAGAACTTCGTTAAGATGATGACGCAATAAAATCATAGCCTTAGCATGGTTTTGACTAGATGCTGTATTTTCATTCTTTATGGCATCTCCAAGACCCATAGCATCTAGGTGGATTTCAGCATCCAACACGCATGAGATATAGTTCTTGCCCAAACTTTGAAGGGAAACGAACTCACACTTCGTAAGATTGTTAGCCATATGGAAAAAGGAAGAAATAAAAAAAATAATACCTTACCCTTAGCCTTCAAATTTGAGACGGTACATTCTCGTGCTGATAACGTGTTATAAAACAAGAAATAATAAAGAAGAAGAGTAGAGAGAATAGAGAGAGTAATTGTTATTTCTTCTCTTGAAGATAATTTACAATGAAGAAAGCCCTTCTATTTATAGGGGGAATTTGCCCTAGTTTCACACTAAAAGACAAATACATCAAATCCTGATAGACATCAAATAGATCATGATAGATCTTGATAGACATTCACTATAATTAATATATATCATAACAATCAACAACTAATTTTTTTTAGGGTATTTATTAGTTACTACTATTTTTAATTTTTTTTTAACATTTTAAAAATAAATTTAAATTTTGGGAGAGTTTATATAGTTGACAATTTTTTAAAAGTTCAAATTATAAAATTATAAATATGTGTTTTAGTCCTAATATACTGCTAACTTCTATTTATTTTTAAAATTTTAAACCTATACAACTTCTTACACTTAATTAGATTATCCTTTAATCTTTAAACTAGATTTTAATTATACTGTTCATGTAAAACAATTTTATCTGAAAAAAATAGTTACAACTTCTAGGGTTTCTTACAGCTTACGTTGATCTTCTTTTATGCTATTTGTTTCAAAAGAACAACAACATCTATGGCTATGTGGAATAACAAGGTTCTAAGAAAACTCTCTTCTACATCAAAATTATGCATATTGTAAATGCTTCAATAAGGAATCTATCATTGTTGTGGCGTATTTCTCTAATTTTCAAGTGTCAGGCACGAAGACAAGACGTATCAAGAGGTATGTTGTTAATATTTTGCTTAATTATTAGTTCTTTCAAATTGATGTCTAAAAATTTTCAGATTGTACGATTTATGCAGCGTTGTACCTATTTTTGATATTTTGTTAAGATTCTTTATTGATATTCTATGATACCGTGGAGTTGTACTGATGGTCGGAGGATGTTTCCAACTTTTCTTTCACTTTGTGCACTGTGAATAAATTTTTATGCTTTACTTTTCAACTTTAACACATTTATATTGAACTTTATTTATGTATTTTTTTTTTCATATTTGGTACCTTTTTCCTTATCTTTTGGTTAAAAAATATGGAAAGAACAATAAACCATTGCTATGTGCAGCAACTTGCTTTCACAAAAAAGAAATAAAATATAAGACTCATCCAAATCAATATGCATTCAAAAATCACAGTTTCAAAAGGAAAAATTAACGAATCCCATTTAATAGATGGCAAGAAAAAACTGCAACAATATGCTGGTAAATTTCATGTTTCGTAGTATTTCAGTCTCTGGTAATTTCTTATTTCACTGAATTTTTACTAAGCTTCTGGATTTATAGTATTTGGGAGATTCATGTTTTGATTGAACAGTGACAAATACTTTTAATAAACCTCAGATAATTAAAAAGTTCATCTCATTTGGAACATTAACAAATTTTGTGTTCTAACTAACCCTCCCTCCTTTCTTGTTAACACAAAAGTACCTCCATTTTTTTCAACCACAAAAATGGTGTTTGATGATTTTTTTTTTTAAATTTAGTGTATTGTGGTTGTTCTTTGATGGTGTTAATGTAGGAAAATGAAAAAAAATTGAAGGAGAGTGTTAATAAAGAATGAAGTTGAGGTTGTTAAGGATAGAATTTGAGTGTTGTGGATGTTTTGGAGAATAAAGAATAAAAGGTGTTTAATAGAGAGTTTTATTTTTTTCTAGTGCTTTGTGGTTGTTCTTTGATGGTGTTAATGGAGGAAAATAAAAAAAATTTGAAGAAGAGTGTTAATGAAGAATGGATTTGAGGTTGTTAATGGAGGAATTTGAGTGTTGTGGATATTTTGGAGAAGAAAGAATAAAAGGTGTATTTTTATTTTTTTTTTAATTTTTGTAATTATATTTTAAATATAATATTAGTGTTTTTTTTCCTTTTTACAAGTATATGCGTTTTTTCCATTTAAATAAATATTTAAAAGAAATTAAATAGACCACAAAATGAGCTTTAACGCGCTCAACGACTCTTGTTTACACGCTGGTAGTTAAGGGGGGATTTTAATTCACTTTAAAGATGTTAAGGGGGTAAATAAGCGGAAGTTAAGTTTAAGTGTTAAAGTGAGTTGGGAGGACAAGTTCAGGGGGGAAAAGATGTCTTTTCTCCCCAACAGTGACAAATACTTATAATAAACCTCAGATAATTAAAAAGTTCATCTCATTTGGAACATTAACAAATTTTGTGTTCTAACTAATGTAGTCGGGGCTTAACAACTTGAAATATAATTTGTGGAATATTTTGGATACAAGAAAGAATTTAGTGGAAGGTAACCTGAATTTTGATTTGGTGGAGGGAACATTAGGTTATTTTTTTTTTTACAGAAATTTGCTTTACATGTTCGAGAATCTCCACACATGATCATTAATTATCTATTTTTTTTTTTTACTTTTACTTCACTTCAACAGTTAAACTCCCGAATTGCATAAATTGATATCGTTGCTCTTATTCATTTTTTTTTTTTTGTATTCAAAACTCTTAGGTGAATGCAGTAGATGGCAAGGAGGGGGTTTGGAAGAAGGGGTGGTATTTTCAACCCTTTCTCATTGGACATATTTGAAGATAGACGAGTAATGGATGTAGTTAATGCGGACTATTAGCTATAAAGATCAATTACATCAGGGCATTTTGTGATAACAAACTATAAAAAAAACAGACATACAAGAAAGACGAGCTTTGAGAATGTTTTAGGATCAATAAGAACATTTTGAATTCCAAAATGTATTCTTATGTTAGCGAGTTGGTTGTTATTTATGATATTGACATTATATGTATTGTTTCCTTTTAAGGAAATGGATTTATATTTGTGGACTTTGTACCAAAGGATGAGACACATACTACACTAAAGTTGTAAGATGGTTATTGTCACGACCCGAACCAGGGCTTGGTCGTGATGAGTATTTCGAACCATGGAGGTCTGAAACACCCCTATCTGTCTAGTAATCATGCACCTAATTCATATGAGCAAAGTACTGCAGAAGAAACACAATAATTCGAAAACATGGTCATAAATATGAAAAGAAACAATAATGGGGAAATAAAGTTCCCCCAACATCAATCAACCTCTAAACAGCTATCTGCGAAAATCTCTAACAAATGACTGAGTCAAGTAACTGTATATAAACTGGTACTAGGCCCCCAGTAGACCCCAAAACTAAATATAAGATAAAAGGACTGCAGGACATGAGACCTTCCGTAACATAGAAGGCTCACCACTTGTCTCTGCAACTCTGTCTGAATGATCTACTGATTCTCTTGATCCTTAGATTTGGCCTCTGAACCTGAGAGGTTGGAGAGGGGAGGGGGTCAGCATAAAAGTACTAGCACGCAGAGACATCAAAACAAAACAAAATATTTTTACAAAATATAGTTGAGAGCCATTATAAAGAAATTTCATATCAAATCATTTGAAAACACATGGGCATAATGCAATAGTTTCTCAACAACAATGAAATGCAACTGAGCTAGGTGGAATACCCTACATAATTTACACCAACTCTCAAGCCTCGGTTGCCGCCGAGATTAGAGTATAAGTGAGGGAGAGACACACAAGACCACGAAGCATGGTGTCTCGACCCAATGGTAGTGCCCAAGATCACTTAGCCAGGGCTCCTACCTATAGTCCCAATTTGGGAATGACATAAAGTCAAGTACACAAGATCACTTAGCCTGGTACCAAATTCTTGTGTCGGCAAACACGGTTTCCAGCGATGAGCCCTTACACTCAAACGCTCTCTTCGGGCATCCACCTATCTTATGTAAAATCAATGCATTCAAACTTCATTTAATTCAATCACGTATCATATTCTGTAGGGTATCGTAATACCCGACTTGCAAGTCATCAATATCATATCCACACATGCATAATCATGTAAAAATCAAGGTGCTTCATCATTTACAAGTGGTGAACAATAATTATTTCAAATTCATGCTCTCTTTTGTTCGTCACAATATGATATGGGGTATCAAGATATTATCATGGGAATTGGAAAGCAATTTATCATTCATATTTATCAAACTTTCATGAAAAATCTCATATCACATATGCATGGCTTCAACAATTGAAGTGTATAGGCAAACAATTCCCATGACATAAAGAAAAATGACTTAGAAATCATATTGAAAGCAAGTTATTAGAATTTGATTGAAAACCCCCATTTAAAAGCATGCATGTTCATAAAAACTACACCCATGAGATTTTTAGGATAACCCTACGTACCTCGATTACTACGAATATTAGATGCTTATTGAAGCCTACGTTGAGAGGATTCCAAATATGCAATTAGCTCCTAAAACCCCCGGCTGAATCTTGAGTTGCTTGGGTTTTTATTTTGAAACCCTAAGAAGAGTCCTTAAGCACTTTTGATGAATGAAGGTGTATTTTAGGGTCCTTGGAACTGAGTTTCGTGTTTTAGGGCTAAGTAAGGGTGGAAAAGGACCATTTTGGCCCAAAAACGGAGTGTTTAAGTCACTTGAAATCTTTACATAGGCACCACCCATTCCATCGCCTATGTTTACATAGGCGCCACCTAGGCTATCACCTATGTTTACATAGGCGCCGCCTAGGCTATCGCCTATACTTTCCAGTGGCCATTGGCCATTGGTTAGGCGACGCATATCACTTTGAAAGGCCATAACTTCTTGCTCGGGTGTCGGATTTTAGCAAAATTGGTATCGTTGGAAAGCTAACTTGGAAACCTATCATTTTACACATAATACACTTTCTAATTCGACATATACAAAGAGTTATGGTCGATAGAAATTGACATAAACTATAATGTCCATTTAAGCTTAATCGTTCGAAGTAGTTCTCAACTCGTCCTTGAGTTAGATGACCCCTATGGTCTAAATTCAAGCTTGGATGGATTCACATGTAACATAAATAATTAACACACCGTATTGGCATAGGATTTATGGCTTCGGGATTTATCAACACATCGGAATCATGGTCTATCTTGTAGCCCAAAATGTGGGGGGTTACATTATCCCCCTTAGTATCATTTGTCCCCGAATGATGATGTGGGACACAGAAAGACACGATTTCAAGCATAATAAAGGACTAGGAAAGATAAGATAGGAATAGTACCTTCTATCTTCTTTTCCATCGAAGCAAACAAATTGGGATATCTAATTCTTATGTCATCTTCTGACTCCCAAGTTGCTTCTTTGACTTTCCGATTCCTCCACAGTACTTTTATTGAGGCCATCTCTTTGCTCCTCAGCTTTCGAACTTGGCGATCTAAAATTTCAACGGGCTCTTCTTCGTAAGACAAGGAGTCTGTCACTTTGATACCCTCTACTGGCAATACCAGAGAATGATCTACAATGCATTTCCAAACCGCATAACTGCTTTCATTGGAGAAACCTTGAGAAATACCCAATAACCAACTTCAAATTCTAGTTCTCTTCTCCGATCATCGACATAGGACTTTTGACGACCCTGAGCAGTCTTGAGTCGTTCTCTAATGATCTTCACTTTCTCCATCGCCTGATGAACAAGATCAGGCCCATACAACTGAGTCTTACCCACTTCATACCATCCTATCGGATACCTACATCTCCTCCCATACAAAGCCTCAAAAGGAGACATCTTGATGCTGGCATGGTAACTATTACTATAAGCAAATTCAACTAGTGATAGGTGATCTACCCAACTACCTTTGAAATTAATGACACATGCCCTCAACATATCCTCGAGAATGGTATGCTCAGCTTGCCCATCCGTCTGAGGGTGGAAAGCTGTGCTCAAATTCACTTGTGTACCTAAAACCTTCTGGAAAGCTCTCCAAAACTAAGATGAAAACTGCGTACCTCTATCGAATATATGGACATTGGTGCCCCATGCAACCGAACTATCTTGATAATGTAAATCTTAGCATACCCTATACCGAATAATTAGTCCTCACAGGCAAAAAGTGGGATGACTTTGTCAACTGATCTATAATCACCCAAATAGAATCATACTGGTTTCGGGATCTCGGAAGTCCTGCAATGAATTCCATGTTTATCATCTCCCACTTCCATATAGGCAGGGCTATTTCTTGGGAAGTACCACCTGGCCTCATGTGTTCTACCTTCACTTGTTGACAGTTCAAATAGTTGGACACAAAATCAGCTACATCATGTTTCATGTTATTCCACCAATACAAGGTTTTCAGATCATGGTACATCTTAGTAGAGCCTGGGTGAAAGACATACCTCGAAGTGTGTGCCTCATCAAAGATTCTTTCCCGCAGTCCATCAACATTCGGAACACACAACCTACCCTGAAATCTTAGAATACCATCACAACCAATTTCAAATGACATAACCTTTTGTTGACCCACATATTTCTTAATATGCATCAAGATGGGATCTCCAACCTGCTTCTCCTTAACTTTATCACAAAGGGATGACTTAGCTAGCTCATGAACAATCACCCCTTCATCTTTGGAATCTAAGAGTCGCACTCCCAGATTTGCAAGGTGGTGAATATCCTTCACAATCTCTTCCTTCCCTTTTTCAAAATGAGAAAGGTTGCCCATAGACAACCTGCTGAGGGCGTCGGCTACAATATTTTCCTCGCCCGGGTGGTAATGCAGACTCATATCATAGTCTTTCAAAAGCTCCATCCAATGCCTCTACCTGAGGTTCAATTCATTCTATGAGAAAACATACTGTAAACTCTTATGGTCAGCATAAATATCAACATGCACTCCATAGAGGTAGTGCCTCCAGATTCTAAGTACAAACACCACGGCTGCTAACTCCAAGTTATGAGTGGGGGTAATTGCGCTCATGCACCTTTAACTTCCTAGATGCATAAGCTATCACCTTGCCACGCTGCATCAATACACAACCAAGTTTCACACGGGATGCATCACAATAAACCACAAAGTTATCTACACCCTCGAGAAGGGTCAAAATAGGAGCAGCAGTCAGCTTGTCCTTCAACTTCTCAAAACTGTTTTCACACAAATCAGACCACACAAATTTCATCTTTTTCTGAGTCAGATTAGTAAGCGGAGTAGCCATGGAAGAAGAACTCTCTACGAACCTTTTGTAATACCCCACCAAACCCAAGAAGCTCTGAATATCGGTTGGAGTCATGGGTCTAGTCCATTTTCTCACTTCTTCAACTTTCTGGGGATCTACTCTTATCCCATCACTGGACACAATATGCCTGAAGAAGGCAATAACATCTAACTAGAATTCACACTTACAAAATTTGGCATACAGCTGATGATCCTTAAGGGTCTGAAGAATAATTCGGAGGTGATTGGCGTGATCCTCTTTACTCTTAGAATAGATTAGAATATCATCAATAAATAAAATGATGAACAAGTCAAGAAACTGATGGAACACTCTATTCATAAGATCCATGAAGGCTGCAGGGGCGTTAATCAACCCGAAGGGCATGACTAGAAATTCATAGTGACCATATCAGGTTTGGAAGGCTATCTTGGGTATGTCTAACTCCCTAACTTTCAACTGATGATAACCCGAATGAAGGTCTATTTTTGAATAATACTTGGCACCCTAAAGTTGGTCAAAAAGATCGTCAATCCTAGGAAGAGGATATTTATTTTTAATCCTGACCATATTCAACTGGCGGTAGTCTATGCACATACGAAGGGCCCATCTTTCTTTCGTACGAAGAGCAAGGGTGCACCCCATGGGGAAACACTAGGATGAATAAAACCTTTGTCTAGGAGGTCTGCAAGCTGTTCCTTTAACTCCTTTAGTTCCGCAGGAGCCATTCTATATGGCGAAATAGAAATAGGACGAGTGTCTAGCAACACATCAATGCTAAAATCTATCTCCCTATCAGGGGGTGTCCCTGGGAGATCTTCGGGAAAGACTTCTGGGAATTCATTCATTACAGGGACTGACTATAGTAGAAGATTTTCAACTTTTGAATCTTTTACTCGAATTAGATGGTACATACAGCCTTTGGAGATAAGCTTTCGGGCTCTAAGATAAGAGATAAAGTGACCTTTAGGTTCAACAGAACTCCCTGCCCATACAATTGGTGTCTCATTTGGAAAAGAAAAAGTGACCTTTCGGGTCCTGCAATCGAGTACGACATAGCATGAATGGAGCCAGTCCATCCCAAGGATGGCATCAAAATCTATCATGTCAAGTTCTATAAGGTCTTCCATAGTTTCCCTACTATGAATAGACACGACACAATTTCTTTACACCATTCTAGCAATAACAGAATCGCCTACAAGAGTAGAAACAGAGAAGGTTTCTACAATAACTTCAGGCTCAAATCCAAAACCAACAGCCACATAGGGTTCACATAAGATAAAGTAGACCCAGGATCAAGCAATGCCTAAACATCATGAGAAAATATTCATAACATACCAGTGACAACATCTGGTGAAGCTTCCGCCTCCTGGCAGTTAGTCAAAGAATATAACTGATTGCGACCGCTCCCGACAGCTGAAGGGCCACCCTTAGGAAGAGGAACTGTGGGGGGCGGCTTGGGCCTTGCCCCCCCCCCCCCCCCCTACACATATTTTCTCCAACAGAAGGACAATCTCCTTGAAGGTGGCCCACTTTGCCACAAGTATAGCAGTTTCTCCCCTCAAACCAGTACTTCCCTAGATGATTCCTTCTGTAAACCTCACACTGCCGATAAGTACGATGCTGCTGGGCCACACTGCCCTGAGACTATGTATCTGGAGCTTTGGATCCATGAGGATTCTAAAAACTCTGAGTTTGTCTATCTGTCCGTGGTCTGGGTGCTGGGGCACTGGCTGCTGACTATGCATTATTCCAAAACTTCTTCTTCTTTGACCACTTATTACCCCAGTTACCACTCTGCAGCTGACTCTGCTGCTAGTTCACAAATCTATCTCTCTTAGTCTGTCTGTCTTTCTCTCTAGATTCAGCAATCTGTCTTTCTCTCTAGATTCAACAATCTTTTCCTTTTTCTCTTCCACCTGCCTGCTACATATGAACGGTCAGTAGAGGAAAGTCTAACTCCTTATTCAACATAGTCCTCTGGCACTCAAGTACCAGGTTATCAGCAAGTCCAGATGCAAATTTCCTCATCGAGGCTCTCATATTACTAGTCAACTCTGGTGCATAGCAGGCTAGTTTATTAAACTTCAAAGTATACTCCTGGACACTCATACTGCCTTGCTTCAGATTCATAAACTCTTCTGCTTTGGCCTCCCTCAACTCCATAGGAAAGAGTCGATTAAGGAAATCTTTCACAAATTCGCCCCAAACTATGGGCTCAACACTCTCACCTTTTGCATCTTCCCAGTCGACATATCACTTATTCTCAACATCCTTGAGATGATAGGTTGATAGTTCCACCCCTTTAACCTCATCCATGTGCATTACCTTAAAGATCTTTTCCATCTCGTCCACGAACTCCTGTGGATCTTCCTCCACCTTGGTGCCAGTAAACTTAGGTGGGTTCATCTTCATGAAATGTCCGACCTTAGTAGCCTCAGACGTAACAGATGCAGACCTAACATCTTCCGATCATTGAGCAAGGTTAGCTACCAACTGTGCCAACATATGAATAGAACGTCTAAATTATGCATTTGAAATATCTCCTTGAGCAGTTGGGGGATGGTTGACACTAGTCCGCAGAGCCCGAGATGGACTGTTGGGATCGAAGGGTCTCCTAGAGTAGGGACAAGTTCTGAAGTGTGAGCTCTGTTACAGGTACGCATCCAATGGGTGGGACAGACCTTATCTGCCTGATCATTCTGATCGATAATACGACGTGAAGGCATAACTATGCTTTCTAAAATACAAGTGATCATTGATTAGGGGACAGTTCAGACTCTAAAGCACGAACTAAATCATAAAAGAGGGAAACATTTCCTAAATACCTAGCAGCCTCCTGCTTATAAGTGTGGTGCGCTACATACCCATAAACAAGACTCTACCCGACGCGATTTTGCAGACACCCTGGGACCATGAACTGTGCTTTGATACCAAGTTTGTCACGACCCGAACCAGGGCCTGGCCGTGATGAGAATTTCGAACCATGGAGGCCCGAAACACCCCTATCTGTCTGGTAATCATGCACCTAATTCAGATGATCAAAGTAATATGGAAGAAACACAATAATTCAGAAACATGGTCATAAATATGAAAAAAAACAATAACGGGGAAATAAAGTTCCCCCAACGTCAATCAACCTCTAAACAACTGTCTGCGAAAATCTCTAACAAATGACTGAGTCAAGTAACTGTATATAAACTGGGACAAGGCCCCAGTAGACCCTAAAACTAAATATAAGATAAAAGGACTGCAGGACATGAGACCTTCCATAACATAGAAGGCTCACCATTTGTCTCTGTAACTCTGTCTGAATGATCTACTGATTCTCTTAACCCTTAGATTGGGCCTCTGAACCTGAGAGGTTGGAGAGGGGAGAGGGTCAGCACAAAAGTACTGGCACGCAGAGATATTAAAACAAAACATAATATTTTTACAAAATATAGTTGAGAGCCATTATAAAGCAATTTCATATCAAATCATTTGAAAATACATGGGCATAATGCAGTAGTTTCTCAACAACAATGAAATGCAACTGAGCTAGATGGAATACCCTACATAATTTACACCAACTATCAAACCTCGGTTGCCGTCGAGATTAGAGTATAAGTGAGGAAGAGACACACAAGACCATGAAGCATGGTGTCTCAACCCAATGGTAGTGCCCAAGATCACTTAGCTTTGGATCCTACCTATAGTCCCAATTTGGGAATGACATAAAGTCAAGTACACAAGATCACTTAGCCTGGTACCAAATTCCTGTGTCGGCAAACACGGTTTCCAGCAATGAGCCCTTACACTCAAACGCCTTCTTCGGGCATCCACCTATCTCATGTAAAATTAATGCATTCAAACTTCATTTAATTCAATCACGTATCATATTCTATAGGGTATCATCATACCCGACTTTCAAGTCATCAATATCACATCCACATATGCATAATCATGTAAAAACCAAGGTGCTTCATCATTTACAAGTGGTGAACAATAATTATTTCAAGTTCGTGCTCTCTTTTGTTGGTCACAATATGATATAAGGTATCAAGACATTATCATGGGAATTTGAAAGCAATTTATCATTCATATTTATCAAACTTCCATGGAAAATGTCAAATCACATATGCATGGTTTCAACCATTGAAGTATATAGGCAAACAATTCCCATGACATAAAGAAAAATGACTTAGAAGTCATATTGAAAGCAAGTTATTAGCATTTGATTGAAAACCCCCATTTAAAAGCATGCATGTTCATAAAAACTACACCCATGAGATTTTTAGGATAACCCCACGTACCTCGATTACTACGAATATTAGATGCTTGTTGAAGCCTACGTTGAGAGGATTCCAAATATGCAATTAGTTCCTAAAACCCCTGGTAGAATCTTGAGTTGCTTGGGTTTTTATTTTGAAACCCTAAGGAGAGTCCTTGAGCACTTTTGATGAATGTTGCTGTATTTTGGGGTCCTTGGAACTGAATTTTGTGTTTTAGGGCTAAGTAAGGGTGGAAAAGGACCATTTTGGCCCAAAAACGGAGTGTTTAAGTCACTTGAAATCTTTACATAGGCGCCGCCCATTCCATCGCCTATGTTTACATAGGCGCCTCCTAGGCTATCGCCTATGCTTTCCAGTGGCCATGGGCGATTAGTTAGGCGACGCATATCACTTTGAAAGGCCATAACTTCTTGCTCGGGTGCTGGATTTTAGCAAAATTGGTATCATTGAAAAGCTAACTCGGAAACCTATCATTTTGCATATAGTAGGCTTTCTAATTCAATATATACAAAGAGTCCTGGTCGATAGAAATTGGCACAAACTATAATGTCCACTTAAGCTTAATCGGTCGAAGTAGTTCTCAACTCGTCCTTGAGTTAGATGACCCCTATGGTCTAAATTCAAGCTTGGATGGATTCATATGCTACACAAATAATTAACACACCGTATTGGCATAGGATTTATGGCTTCGGGATTTATCAACACATCGGAATCATGGTCTATCTTGTAGGCCGAAATGCGGGGCGTTACAGTTATACACATATATTTGGCCTCTTATTTGATTTCCTTTGTCATCTGGGAATGTTTAGCGGATATAGAGATGTTTTTCTGCTATGACGGATTAAGGTGAAAAATCAAGTAACGCTTTTTAGCGAATAAGGTTACTTATGTAATTTTCTGATAAACATTAGGCTCTTAAACTTTCACATAATTGCTTTTAATGTTTACTGGGTTAGGCAGCTATCCTGTTTCCTTTTTGTTATTTTTATTGGTCGATGAAGTTTGTTGTATTATTATTGATTCACCAATATGTTCATCGGTGCTCTTTGAGTCAAATCACAATGGTGTTCCCCATTACATATTCCTCCGTTTACATTTGTTGCGGCAAGCTAAGTTGTTACGACTCTTCGAAAATGTTGCCGCATCTGTATCTAAACCTTAAAAATACACTATTTTTGGAGGATACGACACGAATCCAAAGACATTTTTGAAGAGTCCGAACAACTTAGGCGGCAAATACGTCTTACACATCAATTCACACACTCAGTAAAAGCATTAAAAAAATTATATTTCTTGCTATTCGTAATTGAAAATATTTAATCAATTGGTTTATTTATATTTTGTTGGGTTACTTGAGGAAGTATTGTGCTACTACTTGGTATCTATATGGTGGAGTTGATATGTTGAATAACAATATTCAACATGAGTTACAAGGTTCATTTCATGATTAATGCTTCTCAATTGAGGAAGACATTAAAATTTCAACGTGAAATAGAGGATAATAAGATTTATAGTAGACACACAATAATTGTTCGATTTCTATAAAGATTTAACTTTATCGCTTCACTAAACCTTTACAGGATCAAGAAAGAATGATCTAAATGCATCTCATTTGAATAACACAAATAACTTATTCATTACATGACTTAGGACATAGAGTAAGGAGTCTAACTTTACATTCGGTCATCAAATCAGATTGAAAGAGGTGCTTTATCAAGTTTCAATTATTCAGGTTTTGTGATTCTATATGCCCCTTTAAGAGCCCGAAAAATGGACTTTTGCTTTAACTCCTTGCAGGCTATTTGTCGGTTTAGTGTATCATTATTTTTGCTTCTTTAGGATTAGAAATCATTTTAATGAGGTTAAATTTATCATAAAATATCACTATTATGTATTTTTTATCTAAAACTTTTCGCGCATCGCGCGGGTATTATACTAGTTGAGTTTAAAGCTCCACAATAAAACACCTCCCTTCAACTAATAAACTCTCTAGTTTGATAGATTTTTGTGAAGTCTACACTTGTGTGTGTTTTGTGTTCTACTATCTTTGAAATGAGATGTGAGCTCCTTATTTATAAGAAACGGTAAGCAACCATTTTTGAATTCAACTTTGGTTGCCAATTTTGAAACCAACCAATTATGAATTTAACTTTGGTTGCCAATTTTGAAACCAATCAATTTTGAATTCAATTTCAATTCTTCTTAGAAGGGCCATTGGAATAAAAATGAATTTGACATTAAGAATATTTAAAAAATAATATTAAAATGCCCTTAATCCATCAATCCCCCACTCATTTTAATATTAATATAAGAGAGTCTGCTAGTTGAAGGAAGACTACCATGTATCATGAAGGTGTGCTCTGCATTGAACCTCCACTTAGTAAAATAGTAATTTCTACTCCAGAGTCATAGTGGTTTCAGACTTGAATTATGACTGCTTAGGGGAAATATAAAGTTACTGCTTACAAATAATAGTCAAAGTGTTGACATGAGCTTTTTAGCCAGCATGTTATGGCCTTGTGCAATCCCAGTTTTAATGAGTGTCTTTTGAGAATGAGCCTAATTCTCATAGGAAGCGGCCTACCTCCACACTCACATAGGTGAAATCCGTCGAGAGTGCTCCCGTAATTTAGCACCCCACTCAGACGAGCTACGTATATTCATTAAGAGTTTAATAAACTCAACCTCACAATCATTACAGGCAAATACACTTACATCATAGGGAGGAATAAATAAATAGTGCATTGTTCACAGCAAGTCATCATATGATTCGTTTTCCCATTGAACCTTGTTATAGGATCTCTAGTCCCCAGGTTGGGTATTCTCACATATGAAATCAACATTCAATAGGCTTCAATTCCATCCCCCTCGATGTACTCTAGACCTTTTCTCTTGCTAAGTCCTTAATCAACGGATCTGCAAGATTATCACCAGATTTGACATAATCAATAGTAATGGTACCATTTGTCAAATATGACTCATATTATTGTGCTTTCTCCATATAGGTCTGGATTTAGCATTGTAATAACGGTTTTGAACTCTACCAATTGCAGCGGTGCTATCACAATGAATTAATATAAGAGGAATTAGTTTTTCAAAATAAGGTATTTGAACTAACAAATCTCTCAACCAATTCGCTTCCTCAGTAGTTGAAGCTAAAGCAATTAGGTAAGTCTCCAAGGTAGAGTTAAAAATAATTGTTTTCTTTTTAGACTTCCAACAAATAGCACCACCACCCAAAGTAAATACATAGCCAGAAGTGGATAAGGAATCACCTAGTGTTCCAGTCCTGTCACGACTCGAGCTGAGGCCCTGGCCATAACGAGCATCCTGAACCATGAAGGCTCGGGCACCTTTCTATACCTGATAATCATGCACAATATTCATATACAATAAGAAAAATGTGAAAAATAATACAAACGAAATCATGGTCATTTTTAGCTTCAACTGAATAGTACAAAATGAAACCCATAAACATCTAACAATATCTGACACCAGTCAGACTCAATACCAAAATAACAAAATAATGTTTTAAAGACAAGGCCTTCCGAAATAAAGAAGGGTCACCAACTGCTCACTTCTGTCTGACAGATTCTACGGCTTAGCAGGAACTCTGGACTGAGACTCAGACCCTGAAATATAGGGGTCAGTACAAAGTACTGGTGCGTAGTGCAATCCAAAACAATGAATTTTATAAAACATAAGTGAGAGCAATTTGTAAAATAGTATGCATGACATAATTTAAAGCACATGGGCAATTTCAAATAATCTTAAAGCAAGTTTCTCAATGCAACTCTGATCTTTGTATTACTTCTGAGCAAGGTGGTACACCCTGTAATCTGAAATTCCACGGGCTATATGGAATCTGCCCTTGACTAGGTGACCAATCCTCTAATCCAAGTTTGCTGCAAGGATTGGAGTATCAATAAGGGGGACATGCAAGATCGCACAGCAGTGTGCAAAAATCTCAAATTAACATGTCATGGTAGTGCACAAGATCACAAAGCAGGGCTCCTAACCCTAGTCCCAATTTGGAACGACATGAATCAAGGTACACAAGATCACAAAGCATGGTACTATAACCTTGTGCTAGCAAATCACAGTTTCTAACATTGATTCTTTTAACTCGTACTTTCTTCGGGTAACCACGTATCTCTCTTTAAGCCCATTTTTAATCTTTTCTGATCATGCGTCTTTCAAAACTCTTTTTCTGAAAATCTAATCGAAATCTAACTTTTGTTCTGTTCTAATTTTGTTATGGCCTTGTTTGTTTAGGTATAGTCACACCCAAGACTTGCAACTCATATTACTGAGCCATACAAATATCATATTCAATCTCTTCTTTCGAAACATATATTTTGGACCACCATACTTCAAATCAATTCAAGAGGATTTCATACTTCAAACATTTAGCAAACTATGTAAAGTTCATTCTTTCAAGCATTTCAACAAACACGTGGTGGTCAGCAAATTTGTGATAAAACATGCAATCTTTTTAATAAACCTCTTTAACCTTCAACACTAATTTAAATGCCCTCTCATCAATTCATATATATATATATACACTCATACATAATTATAATCAACTTTAGGGGAAGGCCTCAAGACTGAAACAATAGATCAAAAAGGATTCATAATACACAACTTGTAAATGAAATTTCAAAACCCCTTTGTCAATTCATGATTTCTCAACATTAAAAATGTTTTCACCATGCCCATGTTTTTTGTGGAAAAATTTTGACTTATTTAGAGTCGCCACTTAATTTTGAAAAAGAAATTAAAAAACCTTTATAAAATACTTTAAACGATCCAACAGAAAAATCGTTTAAGTTTTGAAGATTTTGAGTATGAGGTTCCTATTAACGTTTTAGGAAGGTGTTACGCACCTAAAACGTCCGCTAACTTGCAGTTATCCAGACTGTTTGAAAACGTCTTTTGACTAACTTCAAAAAGATTAATTTGCTGAAAAGTAGTTGATTAGGAAAAAGTTTTTGCAAAATTAGTTTTTTAGCGACTTAGTTAGGGATTCAACTAGGTTCTCAAGAAACACGTAAAACAAGTAAGAAAAAGGGAAAGAGGAAAGGGGAGAAATAGTGATTTAGGCTTTTAAGCCCAAACCGTCGACCCTGTCCTAATCTAGTTGGGTTTTTGACCCATTTTCACCTGTCCTAATTCTTTATTTCCGAGCCCCTTTTGGCTCGATTTTCACTCCATCTGTATTAAATAAAACTTAGGCTTCGTGGCCCAAATGAATACAATAAAGAAATAAGACAACAAAGAAATGAATACATATAGACAACGATAAATTACTAAGCAAATAAATGAGACTTTTAAGTCTCATAGCCACTTCGAATATGAGATTTTAACCCGTGCTTCTTCCTTGAACTCCTTGCGTCCGTGCACTATGAGATTGTCTACTTAAGGCCTTCTTTCGGGCTTGACTCGATGCAATGGGCCTTAATGGATTGTTATGAAATGCAAAAGGAAAGAGTCCATTTGGACTCCCAAGCAGATTCATGCACAAAAAACAATGAAATATAAAGAATTAATACTATGATAAAATAAGCAGGTAAGATAACAAAGAAAAACATGTATCAAATGCACATAAAGGGACGTCAATGGAACATTCAAGGAAACTTTATTTTGATTAAAATACTTCTCACGCCACTAATTTAAAGAAGAGCCGCGACAATCAACTTTAATCAGCTAAGCCAAATGTTTGTTCCCCCATGAATGTTAGCAAAAATAACCATCCCTTATTTTGTTTAAAAACCAGTTGATAAAGTAGCATACAGTCAAGTCCTTTACGTTTGACGCTTTAGCTTAAGCCATACTTAACCAGATAAAACATCTAAATATCATTCAAGAATCCATAAAGCACCAAGATTGGGAACTATAATGACAAAATGCATCACCATTTCTGTCATATGAGGTCGAGAAAGGTGTAGTTCTAGCTTCAATCGATTACACAGAAAACTCCTTACACAGCCTGAATTACCACAAATTTATTAGAGATAACATTTATAACAGATGGAACAACTAGTCTATTCCTAAAACCTCCTAAATAAAATCTTGAGCTTGACTCAAAAGAACTACTTATAGAGAAAACCATTTCTTAATGACATTTGGATTTTAGCATATTCCCACAGAATGGAGTATAGGGAGTAAGTGTAACAATCCGCGCCACTACCTCAGATAAAGTAGAGCGGTTGTTTCCCACAGCCCCCGGCTCAGGACAAAAATAGTGTGATCAAGTCACAAGAGCCAAAATAGAGAAAACTAACTACATAAAAAATCAAAGTAAAGAAACATAGAAATCTAAACTGGAAATGCCACAATGTTACAACTTTTCAAAGAAAAATCAAGCATTGGGTCACAAAGCAACCCTCCTTCTTTTATCAAACAAAATTAACAATTAGATCACAAATTAAACCATCAGATCTTTACACAAAATGCTAGAAAACTATCTTTTTTTTTAACAAAGCAAGACACAAAGTGAATCAAAAAAGCAAGATTAAACCAACTGACAAGGCGGGAAAAGTTCAAGTCCTATCAGAGATGACCTCAATCGTGAAGAATGGAAAACAAAATGGGACAAAAACACTCAAAATGAATCTGGAAAGATACACTCATCTGGGTTGGGTTGAGATTCATTGAATCAGAGATATGAGTCAGACCACACTCGACGTCATTATACAGTAAACCACAGCAGAGAACTACAATGAACCTAAACCAAGAGAATAGTGAATCAAAAGACTACAGCAGACAACATTCTAGCTAAAACGGTAAACTAGGTTTTGAGATGAAATGTATTACTATGGATCTAAGCTATCGCGAACAATATCAGATGTGAAATCAAGAATCGAAAATCATAGCAAGTAGGATTCTTCGGAAATCAGGATTTAGTGATAAAAATAAAGAATAAAAAAAAAATAAAGATTGAATCTTGAGTGCTAAACTACAGGTAACAGACTAAAGGGGTTAAGACTAAAGCAAGGAAAATGTTAAACTACAAATTTAAGCATGCTACATGAACAATAGCGACAAACGAAAGATAAAGGCTAAAACAACAAATCGAATTTAAACTCGTGTGAAACTCATGAATCATATGAACATAAAGGTATTTGAAACAAGGATCATACCAATATACACACAATAGCACACCCCAACGTATCCCCTTAAGTCGATAAATCAAAACCGCTCTTACAATCTTCATCAAAACTAGACAGTATTCAAGCAGCCGATTCAAGCTATGGACTTGCTGACCACTGACATTGTTAATTAGGAGACAGTATATTCAACATAATTACACTGAAAATTACGAAATGATACTGATTCGGCGAAATAGCATAACAACAATCACAAACACCTCCTAACACCATCCCGGGCATCCACAGTGAACAAATCCCAGCCTCATTCATGATTATTATTAAACAGTTGACTAATACTATGGATAATACACGTCAAATGGCTGCCTTATCTTTCAATGATATCCTTCAAAGTCTCTACGGGAAGAATCAAGCTTTGGTCATATGGAGGGCACAGGATCATGCTTGGAGGGGTTGTTATGAGCATGCCATTGGACAAACCCAAGAGTGGAAGATTGCTTGGACCCTTGAAGACTTGAGGACTCTTAGGTTGGACCACACTTTGTTGGTTCACGGTTTTATCTCCCTTCATTAAGGGCATTTTGGTCACTTAGCCTTAAAGGCATTTTGGACAATTCATAGTATTTTCCAACACACCAAGGCCACCCCTTGGTCATTAAGGGTGTCTTAGTTATTTTACCATGTAATAAGCTAGGCTATATATAGTCTCTTTTAGGTCTTTTCTTACTAGTTTTTGAATGATGAATATGTAAAAGACTTCTTCTCTCTTTGAGAGTGTAACATCCTTAGTGTAGGGCTTGCAAAAGCCTTTATTGATCTTTTCTTAGAAGTGATGGTTGTAAGGTGGAGTTGATTCCCTTAGCGGTCACCGTAAGAAGTTGGTACTTGTTAACTTGTTTTGTAGAGGTTTTAGAGTTTTGATACACTCTTTAGTTGCTACCTAATGGATTCACTTTATGTCAAGTTAGCTATCTTTTACACTTTTTAAGTTTATGTTTACTTCTCGTATCATGTTGTTTTCTTGTTGTTGCGGGTAAGGGTGATGTGTGAGCAGATGCTAACACATTTGAGGCTTTTAACTCAAAATAATAGCAAAGTCTTAAGCAACTTTTTTTAGTTTTGATTGTTTTTATTGTGTTAATGTAAATGTGAGTGATAAGGGAGGAAACAAAAGGAAAGAAGAACAAATCAGTTAGAATCCGGTGCAAATAAGCTAAAGTAAAGCTGACGACATTTCTGAAGCATCGTCAGATATGTGAAAGGCTGTCAAAGTCACTGTCAAGAATATACAGAATCTGAAGAATTGAAGTGTCATGTGACGACCTTTTTGAAGCGCTGTCACAATTGTGATAAGGCATTAAAATTTCCGTCAACTCGAAGCTGAACATGATGATTTCCAATAAAGATGTGATGATATTTTTCATGCGCCGTCACTTAATTGACACTCCGTCAGATTTGCCGCTAGAAGACTCAGAAGATAAAAATTCACTGGAATCTTTGATGATATCTTGCACACGTCGTCAAGATCGCCGTCAAGTATTCCAAAGAGAAAACTGAAATCTTAATTTTTGTTTCTTTATTTAGAATTAACTATTTAAAGACTCGTTTTAGGTTTTTTGAAGGATCTATTTTTTGGGATTTTTATGATTGAGAAGCTATCAGACAATTAACTAGGAGGGTGGCACGTAAAATTGCTTCATCTTTTTCATCAGATATTTTTCTTGTTTTCTTCCCAAACACTTATCAACTATTGTGGGTTCCCATCTTGTGATTGAATTGAAGAAATACTTATTGGGTTTCATCCATCAGTAAGTTTATCAATTTCCATGAATTCAACTTGTTATTTCATTCATCAAATCATGAGCGGCTAATTCTATTAGCCCGAGTTATGGGATCCATGGATTAGGGTTTGATATGATGCTAGGTATTTAAAGGATTGAAAGAGTAGTATGACATCTTGAAATTCTGTTTCTTTAACTTGAATCTATTGGTTGCAAATAATAGGTTATGCCTTAGGCTTATTTTCTTTTAACAGGGAAATAAAGTAGAGGACGTAAATTATCAATAGGAACTCGGAAGCTACCACCTTCTGTTTAATGATTGATGTCGTAACTGTATTAATCTACCTGAGATAAAATCCTATTGGAAATAGATAAGTTATCTAAGTTCGAGAGAATTAGATAATAAATTGTCTAGTGAGGTCGAGAGATAAGTCAAATAGTATCATCGTCAGGGATATTTTGGTGTTTCTACTTACTTCAAGAGTCTTAAGCATTACCCTGTATCTGTCAATTTCCAAAACCCATGGTGAACATAACTCTGGTCTCCCATTTGTCTTGGTTACAAACACTAAAAATATTTAAAGTGACAATTGACTCTCTGTGAAACTTAAACCCCCATTTTCAGAAACAGTAAACTACCAGTAAAGTATTTCGTAAACAAATCGAAGTTCACACCCTATTCCCTATAGGATTTGACCCGAACCTAGTTGGGTCTTATATTGACAACGATTGCTTACACCCATTCAAGAGTGCATTTTGAGCGTTATAAAAAATGGCGCCGTTGCCGGGGAATACGATTGTAGACTAAAAGTTTGTCCGCAAAAATTTTTTGATAGTTAAGTTTCCGTGATTTACATTTATTTGTTGTTTTTGTCTATTTTAGGTATTGTGTTGTTTATGCCAAAAACAAGAAGTTTTGGAGAACCGCTATTACCAATCAACTTGAAACCTCAGCTGATAGGGAGAATGGCTAAACAATAGAAAGCAGAGAGACTAGATGCTTTGGCTAGGGCTCAGGTAAATGTATAGTATTTAGGTTAACAAGCACGTCACTAGAACCCTGATGATGAAGACTTGGGTGATGAGGAATTTCTAAATCCTCAAAACCCAAGGAGAGCTGAGCAAATTGCTGCACCAGTGCAGCAAAATGTCAATAGAAATCGTCCAGTCCGAGGAACATATGGTTAACAGCCTATTCAATATGAGGCTGATGAAGATGGTGAAGGAATGGACGCAGCCGGTGCAATGGGTGCTATCATTCCTCCAACTTTGGCACAAGGTGCAAAATTTAGCATAAAAAGTACAATGATCCAACTCCTGAATCTAAAGGGGTTATTTGGAGGCTTGCCTAGTGATGATCCGAACATGCATTTGGTGAACTTCATCACCATTTGCTAATCCTTTAACAATCCGGGAGTGAGCTAGAATGCGATTAGGTGGAGGTTGTTTCTGTTGTCTCTATCTGGAGAGGCAACAATGTGGTTGAATGAACTAGAACCTGATTCTATCACCACCTTGAGACAATTGAAAGATGTGTTCCTAGAATGGTTCTTTCCACCCTCCAGAAGGGTATAGTTGAGGGATGAAATTAGTAACTTCAGACAGCTCCCAACTGAAGCATTACACGAAACATTGGAAAGATTTAAGAAGAAACTTGCACAATGTCTGAACCACAACATGATGGACTTGAACTTGATGGAGACTTTGTATCGAGCTTTCAACTATGTGACAAAGCCAATTGTTGACAATGCTGTAGGTGGTTCGTTCATTGACCTCTCTTTTTTAGATGCTTCTGACATGCTGAATAGAATGACCAAGCAGAGTCGGGCTTGGCATACTAGGCATTCTATGATGGCTAGCCCGACTGTTGCTGGTGGCATAACTGTGGAGCAGTGTAGAAAGGATGAGGAGCGAGATCAGGACATGGCCCATTTGAAGACGCAGATGGACTTGCTAGCCAAGCACTTGCTATCCGGTAAGATTGAAATAGTTAAAGCAGTGGAATCTCAGGGTACTATTTCTACAAGTGCTGATATGGAGGCAAACTATGTGAGTAATCAGGTGTGTTTCCGAGGCAATAGCCAAGGGAACCAAGGTTGGATTTTCTATGACAAGCCTGTTTCCGAGGCAATAGCCAAGGGAACCAAGGTTGGATTTTCTATGACAATCCTAATTATAAAGATAAGGAGAAGGGACACTGGAGAAACAATAATGACAGGAGTGGTTTGTATGTTCATCCTGGAAGTTGGGATTCTTCAACAACTAGTTCTGGCAAGATATCCATGGAGGACATGATGGGAGTTGAAGCTACCAACTCAGGGGTAACTATTATGAAGAGTGAGTTTTCTACCCCCAGTCAGTTGGTTAGCTCACACTCTGCTTCTATTAAGTAGTTGGAGAAATAGATGAGCCAACTTTTTGCTACACTGAACCAGAGAAAAGCTGGTACTTTACCTAGTGATACGGTTCAAAACCCATGGACTGATGGCTATTGTATGGTAATTACCACTCGAAGAGGTAAGATGTTATGTGGCCTCCTGTGGGCAAATCTGTGGGGAATGAGGTAAGTGTTGATGAGAAATTAGTGAAGTCTGAGAAGCTGGATGGTTTTATTGATATTTCAGAGAAAGAAGACGAAAAGAAAGGGAAAGTGGTATTGAAAGAAATGCCAATACCACCACCTCCTTTTCCTTAGAGATTGAAGAAGAAAGCAGATAACGAAAAATTTATCACATTCATGGAAATACTGAAACAACTGACAGTAATGTGCCATTGATGGAGGAACTTGAGTAAATGCCAAACTATGCTAGATGCCAAACTATGCTAGATTTATGAAGAAATTGTTAACAAAGAAGAGGAAGGTAAGATATGAGCCGGTGGACAACATCCTGTAGTGTTGTTTCTTCATAATCCTTAGTACAGAAAAAGCCTGACCCCGGAGCATTTACTATACCGTGCACAGTTATGTCCATGAAGTTTACGAAAACTTTATATGACTTAGGAGCAAGTATTAATCTGGTACCACTTGATATCTATAAGATAGTTGGTTTGGGGGAACCTACCCCCACAATAATGTATCTTGTGATGGCAGACAGATCGGTGAAACGACCAGTTGGTATATTACATGATGTGCCGGTAAAGGTGGATGACTTTATTCTGCGTGCAAATTTTGTGATATTGGATTGTGATGTTGATTTTGAGGTACCTATCAATTTGGGTAGACCACTGTTAGCCATGGGAAGAGTATAAGTTGAAATAGAGATCAATGAGCTAAGGTTCAGGAATGGAAAAAGGGAGGCCAGATTCAAAATGCATCCTCCTATGAAGCAAGTAGAGGAGGTGAATATCTTATCGGTTGTAGATGTATTCCAGGAAAATGGTAATGAGGTATCGACACGGTATCTTGATGAAGTCTAAGTAGTCGAGATAACCAAGTCATGACGTGACGTTAAATTAGGCATTGTTTGGGAGGCAACCCAAAGTTTTAATTTTGTTGCACTGGTGTTGTTAATTTTTGTAGCTAAGAGTTGTACAAAGGAGGTGAACTGGTTGCAGTCAGCTTGAGAAGGTTGACGTTAATTTCTAAGGGCTGTCACAAGTATTACAAGCCGTGAGAAATGTCGTCAAAACAATCAAGACAAAGCCTTATACTGTTAACGATGATGACAATTTTGAAGCGTCGTACGATCTCTGACGGGTCGTAAAAACTGCCGTCAAATGAGTTGGGCCCAGTTTAAAAATTTAAGCTAGCCCAGCCTAGTAATAGCTGTTCACGTTCCCGCGTACTATAGATACTTTTTTTCAGTTTTGGTTTTCTTTCCTTAGTGAATTATTTCCCTTCCCTTTTCAAAGTTATTTCCATCTAAGGCAAAATTTTAAAAACTTCCTTGTAAGTTGAAGCTTGAGAGTTAAGTCAAGAAACCCTCCCTCTCTCTCATCACAGTCTTCTCTCACTCACAATTCTAAGTGCTCGAAGTACATTAGCTAAGAGTCGACATTCAGGTATGAGAAAAACTTCAACTTCATCTTTCTTTGGGGAAATTGTGAACTACAAGAAACCTTGGTTTCAAAGGAATGAGCTGAACCCATCAACATGTTTCAAGCCCCTTCAAAAACTAGGGTTTGTAGGGTAATGCTGCAAAATTTCATTGAAATTTCAGTTGAATCACATGATCTAAGTTGAAATTGAGAATAATGGTAGATGAAAAACCAAGTAAAAAGGAATTGGAGGTGGTAATTTTGTCTGACGACAACTTTTACGGCCTTGCACCTGTGTGACGGCTTTTCAAAAATACCGTCAAAAGTTGGGAAATATTGTAGATTCTGGATAAGGTTGACGATGCCTTTTAAGCGTCATCACACTTGTGACAGCAAATCAGAAAGGCCATCAAACCTTTGAACTAAAAATAGTAATGAGGTTAAACTGAGGTGATCCTTTTCTTCTCTTGTTTGATTATGGACACTAATTGAGGATTTCTACGTTGTTGCAGAACTGAGCATGGCACCCAAGAAAAAGAATCCAACTACACTAAATAAAGCGGCTAAAGAGAGTGTACCTCAACAACTTGTCAATAAGGACTCTGATTATGAAGATGGCGAACCATTGCTCAGATGGACTAGAAAGAGGGCTGGAGCTAAAACAATATTTTGGGATGGACTTTGCAGAACAAATCGAAGAAGTGATAGAAGGCCAATTTTAGAGGAGAAGAAGATTATCACTACAGGGTTGATCAGATACCTTGAGGTAATACAAAAACTCAAGGATTATGGCCTGGAATGGACTACTAGGGGAAGCGGTGTTTACTGTCCTTCGTCAGTCCGGGAGTTCTACGCGAACTACCAGGATACGGTGGAAAATATGTGCAAAGAAGGGGATAGAACTTTAGATAAACCTCTACTAACCAAAGTTACAGTACGTGGAGTGAGGGTGGATGTATCAGACACCACGATAAACAGGTTTCTTCATGGCCAGCCTTCATCCCATGAGTTACGTCACCTACCTTCTATGCCCAGTTGAAGCATTAGGAAAATTTGTGAAAATGGCTAGCGACTATCATAGCAGATGGGGAACCTGAGTGTCTGAATAATCCATGAGAAAAGATAACCAAAGCATCTCTAAATTCAGAGGCAAGATTTTGGTGGGGTTTTGTACGAATTCATCTGATACCCACCGAGGGAGACAATATATTGGGGGATGATCAAGCAATATTGGTTGCAATCTTGATAGATAGAACTCCCTTGGATTTTAGAGAAATTATAGCAGAAGAGATCAATTGGCTCACAAGACCCGATACTGCATATCCATTCCCATGTCTAATCACTAGGTTGTGTGATGAAGCTAATATGCCTGAGATATCAGGAATTGATGTTGAGTTACATGCCAAGAAGACCCACAACCTTATCAAAAAAGATGAAATTCAGCAGGGCTTGCAACTTGATCGAGAAGAGAAGCAGTTGGCGCCGCAGATCCTCCAGTCACTGAGATTGTTTCAGCACCAAATATGGGGGTGCAAAGCTCTGAAGCTGTATCACCACCACCAGCAGCATATTTAGCTTAGGAAGGCTCAGAGCCTCAAAGTGAGCTGACTACCTCAGTTCCTCCAGCAGCAACAGGTTCTGCATTTTAGCCGATTAATATCAGGAAGGTGGCTAGGCAAGTAAATCGGTGTGAGGTATAACTATAGGCCTTCACCAAATAGTTTGCTTCTACTGTGGATAAAAGAATCAAGGATGAACTTTAACCTTTCATGACATTTCTTGGGTGGGTGGCAGATCTAGAGAATAGATTCGATGCCCGAGCAAGAGAGATGACAGGTCCTGATTTTGCCACTTTCAAGGCTGAATTGGACAAGGTGAAGGCTGAAGTTGGGATGCTGCAGCAGCATCAAATTATGGTGCCAACAGGATAAGCCATGCATGATGTAGGGAAAGAAATTCCTATCCTTGATCTTACTGCAGATTCCCTAAAGAAAAAGAAAAAAAGGGGGGAAAAGAAAGGTAAGAACAAGAGAGATGAGCCGGATAGTGAAGAGGAGAGAAAAGATAAAAAGAAAGAAAAGAAAAAGGAAGAGAAGGAAGGCTTGGAAAGGGAAAAATTGGAGTCTTTGGCTGACACGGAGAAATGGGAAGTAGCCATCAGAGCTAGGGCTGTAGGTGCTTCATCGAGCCAGGCTCCAGCCACTGCAAAGATAGATGCTACGAGTGGGGGAGACAGCAGATGATGTAGTAGCAGGGTCGGAGACCTAAGATCCACAGGATTGACTGTCCTCAGGTATATCCTAACCCTCAATGTTTTTTATTTCTTGATTTTAAGTTGAGGATGTCGGGAAACTATTGTTGTAACATGTTCTATAGATAATTAGGAGTAGTAGAAGTACTTGAGGTAGTTAGCTTATTTTTTTAATTTGTAAGTACCTCTCTAGTGGTCTGATCTATTATGTACTATGTGGATTACATCCATTGTGACCACTGTGTATCTGTTTGTGGAATTAATATGGCAAATGAATAACCTATAGAAAATAAATGCATGAAACAGATGAGTAGTGATATGCAATATACTTTTGTGCCATATGCATGTAAGGCCTTACTCAGTTCCTGTTATGCGTTGAATCCAGAACTTGCCCATTTAGTTATGCCATAGTCATAGGATAGGGGTTAGGAAAGGATCATAGGCCATTTTTGCATGTTAACCCATTTTAGCTTAAATGACCATCCAATTGTGAATAATATCCCTTGATACCTTTTTGATCCTAAATAGCCTAGTTCTTTTTTGTACACCTTTCACATTCCCATTACATCACAATGAACATGTTTTGGCCCTGGTCCTACTTAGACACTGTGCACCTTGACTTAGGCTTTAATAACCTAAGTTGAGGGTTTCTACTATAGGACTGCGTGATGCAATATGAGTATGAAGAGAGGTAAAAGAATGAAAATGAATAACAAGTTGGGTGCAGTGACAAAGAAAATAGGAAAAGAGAAAAACTGAAAAAGTTAATCTAATGCTTGAACAGACAGCACCCATCTTAAGCAAGCTTGAAAAATAAAAGAATGAGGAAAAGAAGGTCAAAAATTGAAACCCCAAGATTGAATGTAGTGCCAAGGAGGTGTAGTCACTATGAAAAACCCATGAATATCATACCAGCCCCTAGCCTACGTTACAAGCTTAAGAAAATCCCTATAATGATCCTAATTGACTTGTCTGAAGACTTAGGTACTTACTATAAGGGCAAGCCTATGGCATTTGATGAGCAATGTTGGAACTTCTTTCTGAAAGAGAGTCTTATGTTTATCCCTATGTCTATACATGTGAATCTGAGTGAAAAAGGGATTCCTTTGTTGTGAGTGCACACTAGGTATGTTGGTAATAACTGCTTTGTTCGGATAATGTAATTTGGGTATGTGCTAGGTTGTTATAGCTGAGATTTTTGCCATATCTACATACTTGTGAGTTACATGGTCATTTTCAAATACTAGACACAGTTGATTTTACTTTGATTAATCATGGGGATGGTGCATGTATTCTGACCTGATAAGAGTAGTTAGCTTCCGAATTGTACTTGGTATACTCCTAGTTCTATTTTGGTTGCTTGAGGACAAGCAATTGTTTTAAGTTGAGGGTGTTGATGTGTGAGCAGATGATAACACATTTGAGGCTTTTAACTTGGAATAATTGCAAATCTTAAGCAATTTTTGTTAGTTTTGATTGTTGTTTTTGTGTTAATGCAGATGTGAGTGATAGGGGAGGAAACAAAAGGAAAGAAGAACAAATCAGTTCGAATCTGGTGCAAATAAGCTGAAGTAAAGATGACGACATTTCTGAAGCACCGTCAGATAAGTGAAAGGCTGTCAAAGTTCCCGTCAAGCATAGACAGAATCTAAAAAATTGAAGTGATGTGTGGCGACCTTTCTGAAGCACCGTCATAACTGTGATAAGGCATCAAAAGTCATCAACTCGAAGTAGAACATGATGATTTCCAATGAAGATGTGACAAAATTTTTCACGCACCGTCAGATTTTTTGTCAAAGACTCAGAAGATAAAAATTCATTGGAATCTTTGACGATATCTTGCACACATCGTTAGATGTCTGACACGCCGTCAAGATCGTCGTTGACTATTCCAAAGAGAAAATTGATCTTCATTTTTGTTTCCTTATTTAGTTTTTAATTAACTATTTAAAGACTTTTTTTAGGATTTTTGAAGGATCTTTTTTGGGATTTTTATAATTAAGAAGCTATCTGACAATTAACTCGGAGGGTGGCACGTAAAATTTCTTCATCTTTTTCATCAGATATTTGTCTTGTTTTCTTCCCAAAAACTTATCAACTATTGTGGGTTCCTATCTTGTGATTGAATTGAAGAAATACTTATCGGGTTTCATCCATCAATAAGTTTATCAATTACCATGAATTCAACTTGTTATTTCGTTCATCAAATCATGACCGGCTAATTCTATTAGCCCGAGTTATGGGATCCATGGATTAGGGTTTGATATGATGCTAGTTATTTAAAGGATTAAAAGAGTAGTAGGACATCTTGAAATTCTGTTTCTTTAACTTGAATCTATTGGTTGCAAACAATAGTTATGCCTTAGGCTTATTTACTTTTAACAGAGAAATAAACTAGAGAACGTGAATTATCAACAGGGACTCGGAAGCTACCAACCTTCTGTTTAATGATTGATGCCATAATTAGATTAATCTACCTGAGATAAAATCCTATTGGAAATAGATAAGTTATCTAAGTTCGAGAGAATTAGATAATAAATTGTCTGGTGAGGTCGAGAGATAAGTCTGATAGTATCGTCGTCAGGGATATTTTGTTGTTTCTACTTACTTCAAGAGTCTTAAGCATTACCTAGTATCTATCAATTCCCAAAACCCATGGTGAACATAACTCTAGTCTCCCTTTTATCTTGGTTACAAATACTAAAATATTGAAAGTGACAATTGACTCTCTGTGAAACTTAAACTCCCATTTTCAGAAATAGTAAACTACCAGTAAAGTATTTCATAAACAAATCGAAGTTCACACCCTATTTCCTGTGAGATTCAACCCCAACCTAGTTGAGTTTTATATTGACAATGATTGCTTACACCCATTCAAGAGTGTAGTTTGAGTGTTATTAAAAGGCTTGTGATTATGGATTGTTTACGGACTGTTCTAGTGTTGTAGATACCGTTTGGTATCAGAGAAAGGATTGATTTTGTTCCAACAAAATCAATCTTGGTCTTGTTAGTTGAAAAATAAAAAAAATGTTTAAAAACCAAAAATCTCAAAAAAAAGAAATATGTTCCGTTTTTGTGTTTGAGCTGAAATTTTAGACTTAGATCTAGGATATTTTAATGTGTTTTGTTTGTTTCTAGTGTAAGGTTCTTGTTCACTAACACTAAGTGAGTCTAGATCTTGGATTTGAGCTTAATTCGGATGGTTTTGAGTTGTTCACCATTGTTGAGTTTAAGGTTGAACAAACTAGTAAGATGAAGCTCGAAATTGGAAGGGTTTTTGTTGATATTGTGGCTTGAAAAACGAGTGGTTTTGTTGTGGAGTTTAATGTGAGCAAAAAGAATCCAAAAATCATTCAATTTGGAGTTCATTTGGTTTAGTTTCAATCTTTTGATTGTTCTTTTTGTTCTTCATATTCATCATTTATTGTTGAACAAGAATATTCAATAGGTGTGGTTTGATCTTAAAGAGTGGAGAAAAGAGTGTAGTCTTTTGTTAGTCTTCAAACATATCCCAAAGAACATATAAAAGAAGAAATGGGACAATATGATTTTCAAAAAGACTCATTACCAAAAGGGAGTAAGGGCACATACCAAGACAAACAAAAGAGGAAAGGAGACAAAGACTTTCAAAAAAGTGTCTTGCCAAAAAGGTGTGAGGAAAGTCAAAGTCTTTTGAATTTTAAATAAGGGTCTACGTATTGTGCTTTCCCTCCTTTATCTGATTTTCACTCTCCCAAATTAAAAATTTGACCAATCCAAATTGCAAACTGCCATGTCACCAAATTGTCATGTCATCTAAGTGCCACATCATCAACATTCCAAAAAACATTGAAGCTCAAATTTCAGATATTAAAGTTTCTTCTCTTTGTTTCGTTAGTTTCATTTCTTGATTCTAGTACTAACTAGCAACTATTAATCACCTAGTAGATTGTGAATTAGTTTTTGCATCCGTTTTTGCTGTGTCTTCATTATTTGTGTGCTTTTCTCATTTTTAAGTCATCATAACTTTTTGTTTCAAGTTCCTAAGTAGAATTTTCTATTTTGTGTCTTGAGTCAATCAAACAAGAATTTATTGCCACTAAGTAGAATTGATATCTTATTGACTACCGGAGTATAAGCACCTTTCAATATTCGCCGCTCCAATTGTGAGGATCACAAAAGTGAGTGTCTACGAGTGTTAGTGAGGAGCTTTTACTATTAATCTTGTTTGTTTTCTTTATTTTGTTGTTGTATTTTTTTTTTTGGTTAGGTACCATGGATGCCCATAATTTCAAGGCCACGTGTGATCGCATCAATGACGATCTTGAAGATATGCAACGGCACATTGAAATTATACGCCAATTATTACCTAACCTTTTCCCTCAAAATCCAATTCCTCTTATCCAAACAACTTGTGATGAGATCTTCCCAAAGGAAGTTGCTGCCCAAGTTCTTTAAGGACCTTCACACCAAGGTAACGATGAACATACTAATGAACTTCAAGGTAAAATAGCTAACTCTTACACTTTTATGCATGTGAATGATGATCGTGTGGCTAATAAGACATTGAGTGTGAGTAGTAGCTTACCTACATGTGAGTATATTGATTCTTTGCCATTTGTGGATGATGAAAATGTTGTGCGAGTGGATAGACTAGTTAATCCTATAGATAACTGAATTGACTCTTCTTGTAAGGTTGATATGTGCCCACCTAGTATTGAAGCTATTGTGTTGAATGGAAGTACATTGTCATGTGAAAATTGTGTTGACCAACTTATGTGTAAAACTTTCCCACTATTTGAGGTTATGTGTGATGTGATTAATGAATCTCAAGTGAGTGAAGAATTTGAAAATGTTGGTCAAGTAAATAGGAGTAAACCCAGCAGATCTTCTTGGGGTAATCTTATGCTTGAAACCTCCTTGAAACTCAATATTGATCTTTTAGAGAGTGAGAAACTTGTTTGTTCCAAATCTACCTGTGGGTTGGATAATGCACTCTTTAGGTATAATGTCTTGTTTGAAGATGATATAAACACTCCTATAGAGCCTAGTGATGAAGCTGATGGCATAACTTGCCTTGGAGGCTATAGCCTATATACTAACCCACTATGGTGTGACAACCTTCCTCCTAAAGATGGAAATCTCTTCTTGGAAGATGAGAGTACTCTTAAGGGCAAGGAATGTGTGGTCTTGGAAGCTAATCCTTCTTCTACTTTGTGTGACTTTATTGTTTAGAGTACTCATGGTGATGGTTGGGAAACTAGTAGTGAGTACACATGAGGGCACCTGAGTATAAGTCGATTTGAGTGATACCTTTATCTACTCTCTACTTGCTTTAGATTATATGTATGATATTTTAGAGAGAGTGACATTTAGATTGGGTGGAGACAACGGGAAAGAGAAGTATTGTCTAGACCCGTGTCTATGGCCACTCTTCCCGTTTGACCCCGGTGCCAAATGTAGAAATGGTAATGTTGGTGAACCCAACTTGTTGCTTGGTATACATGACAAGAAAATCATAGCTCTTGATGAATCCCATAACTAAATACTTTGTACATCCTTCATTGAGTTTTTAATATTCCCTTATTGTGCTAATCGTAACCCTCATGCCATGAGGATGTTGTGTTTGTTTGTCCTTTCTCTAGTTTTGCAAGGTACGGATTCGAGGTTGAATCCTTTTCAAGAAGGGGGGATAATACATGTCAAATGACAGCCTTAGCTTTCGATGATATCCTTTAAAGTCTCTAGAAGAATCAAGCTTTGGTCATATGAAGGGAAAGGGATGATGCTTAGAGGGGTCGTTATGAGCATGCCATTGGACAAACACGAGAGTGGAAGATTGCTTGGACCCTTGAAGACTTGAGGACTCTTGGGTTGGACCACACTTTGTTGGTTCACGGTTTTGGCTCCCTTCATTAAGGGCATTTTGGTCACTTAGCCTTAAAGGCATTTTGGACAATTCATAGTGTTTTCCAACACACCAAGGCCACCCCTTGGTCATTAAGGGTGTCTTAGTCATTTTACCATGTAATAAGCTAGGCTATATATAGTGTCTTTTAGGTCTTTTCTTACTAGTTTTTGAATGATGAATATGTAAAAGACTTCTTCTCTCTTTGAGAGTGTAACATCCTTAGTGTAGGGCTTGGATAATTTATTATTGTAGGACTTGGAAAATCCTTTATTGATCTTTACTTAGAAACGATGGTTGTAAGGTGGAGTTCCTTAGCGGTCACCGTAAGAAGTTGGTACTTGTTAACTTGTTTTATGGAGGTTTTAGAGTTTTGATACACTCTTTAGTTGCTACCTAATGGGTTCTCTTTGTGTCAAGTTAGCTATCTTTTACTCTTTTTAAGTTTATGTTTGCTTCTCGTATCGTGTTGTTGTCTTGTTGTTGTAGGTAAAGGCTTGTGATTGTGGGTTGTTTGAGGACAGTTTTAGTGTTGTATCAATGGAGAAAGGGAGATGAAGCAGAAAACAATGGAATTAAAAGGACGAGAGCGTTTACCTCTTTCGGGGCAGCAAAAAGGGACAACGAACTAGTGCCGGACTCGCAACCACCGAAAAAATGTATTCGCAGTCAATTCGAAGCCCTAATTTATACAACGAATTGAATTTTCTAACCCAAAAAATTTCCTACCCGTGTTTCTATCTTTTCAACAATTTTTTCTCCTCCAGTAGAAACAAGAAAATTCTTTCACTCTTTTGAGACTCCAAATTTCAAACCTCTCAGTTTGGATTTTCCAAACAAAATTTTTTTGAATCCAAGAATTTCCAACCCCTAAAGAACCCCAAGATTTTCCAATCCCTCAAACTATGACCCAAACGGTTCTTATATAGAAACATAATCGAGGTATTTTCGGGATTCAAAAGAAGGGAACCCTAGGATTTGAAATTTGAAAATATCCCCCCATGGCCCCATTTTTCGTCCTCAATCGTACCCATTTTAGATTTTCTCTGAGAAATTTGCGATGGGTGGACTAATAGGGTTAGGGAAAAATCAATTCCCTTCAAGAACTAATGAAAAACGTCCCAATATGTATGAAATCGTACAATCTCATTCGCGAATCGCGGGATTGAACTGTTGGAGAGGCCACCTAGCCTCGTTTCTAGAAGATTCGAGGCTTCTCTTCGTCCAAACTCATGTGAGAGCCATGTGACGCATAAAAGAGGGGAAAAAGGGTGGTTTGAGATTGATTTTGGGTTTGGAACAGGTTTGGGTTGAGTGACGGCTGCTGAAGCTTTACTCGATGTTGTTGTTGCTGAATGTTATTGATGCTGATGTTATTTAGAGAAGAAGAATTGGGCCCGGGTCAGGCAATGGGGTAGTGGGATATTGGTGTTTGGTTACTGAAAAGGAGTTGATGAGTTTCAATTGGAGTTGGGCCGCTAAAATTGAATAAATCAATGGGCCCAGGTCAACAATTGGGTCGGCTGATTGTTGTGATGGGCCTTTGGTATGCTGACATTTAGAGAAGAAGAAATGGGTTACTGTTATGTTTATTTTGGGATGATTAAAGTTGAGGTTAATTGAGTGTGTTGGGTCGTATAGGTTTGGGCTATTTATTAAATAGCCTGTTGATAGGATTTGGTCAATTGTGTTTAAATTTTGACCTAATTGAGGATTAATCGGCCAATTGTGTTGCAATTGTAGCCAAACCAACTTCAATTAAATCTAATTTAATAATTTGACCAATATTGAATCAAGATTTGAAACGAATTTAGCAACTAGCTTAATCCCGAGCTTCTTTGTTTTGATAAAATCAAGTAAACATTTCTCCAAATAAACTATTTTTGAAGTAGATCATTTTCAAATCAAAATTTTAATTATTACATTTATTTTTAAAATAACCCTTAATTAAATTCGATATTCCATGGAATAAACATTTAAGTAATCAAATTGTATAATATCGCATAACTGAACACGATAATAGATAACTGCTACTTAAAGTGAAAATCACATACAAATATACTTTCAAAACTCTTATTCGGATGAAATGAATATTTTGATTTTATTAAAAATCAAAGAAACTCAGGATTAAATTTAGCCGTGGAGGGCAAAAATTAGGTGTCAACACCATGTAATTTAGAAAAACCCCACACACCTTAGATTATAAAATTTTAAGGATAGAACCTGGATCCTATTCCTTTTCTTGTAGATCTTGACCTTAGGGATGGGTTCTTGATTTTTGGGGGAGGAGTTGGGGGTTTGATTTGAGAGGATTTGAGATGTTGATTTGCTGAATTAGGAGAGAAATGATGCCTGTTGAGGGTTATAAGTCGTGGGCTTGCAGCCATAAGGGTTGAAAAGACTAAAAAGCCCTTAAAAACGTGGAACCAACAGCTGAAGTTTAGGTGCGGGCGTTGGAGCGTGCAGCTACTGCCTCTCATACAAAAATGGCCGTAAATTTTCACTCAGATATCAGAATTAGGCGAAATTGGTATCGTTGGAAAGATAATTCTAAGGCCATTCATTTGATATATATTAAACCCTCTAATTTGATATATACTAGAAGTTATGGTCTATGGAAGTTGACCCAAGTTTAAACATCCACTAAAACTTAATCGGTAGAAATGTTTTCAACTCGTCATAGAGTTAGGGAATTTTTGTAACCTCAATTCATATTAAAAGGTATTCCCACTCCATAGGAATTATAATCACACATATATTAAGAAGGAATCATCTAGTTCAGGTCTATACGCGTAGGAACGACGGTCTAGATTCTAGCCCGGAGGTACAGGGTGTTACATTATCTCCCCCTTGGGATCATTCGTCCCCAAATGATGGGTAGGGACTTCTTGAACCTCTAAAAGTGCAGAATAAAGAACGTAATATTGATTTGAATATTTTTCCTCAACAAAAATATGCAAAGGCATCACACAATCTTCATGATAACTCCTAGGGAAATGGATAAGCACGAAACCTGTGATAACAAAATCTGACATCGACATGATCTTGGCATGTGTTTTATGGGACATGATCAAAACATTATAAGACATGAATTTTTCCTAAGAGTCCTCGGCCTGATTAAGATTGATACAAAATGTGAGCTATGATTCTCGCGGGATGTATGAATAGAATAAAAACATACCGTGCCTCAATTGTTATGCTCTCCACTATGGTTTCAGTTGTGATTATCACATTTCAACATCTAATACTTATAATTCCCCACTAAATGCATAATTACAAGAGTTTGAATCTAACTGCATCACCCTCTATTGTTGAAGCCTAACCCAGGACTAAAAGATGCCAACTTAAGCTATGGGACTCCACATTCTACCTCTCTTTAAGAAGATTACTTCACCTTATCACTATCATAAAACACCCTTGGGTTTTAATTAAGAGGGAACTAACCACATAGCACATAGATTTATGTTTTCATTAATCACTATATTCAAGCCTAATCATCACTACACCCACTACATGGATCTCCCAACTAAGACCAACAATTTCAATCATTCTCACAAATATTTTCACCATATTCCTCCTTCTTAGCTCTTCCATACAATAAAAGCTCATCTCTTTCTTTTTCCTTTTCACGTATAACCCTAGCTCAAGAAATCACATAAGAAATTTTCAACTTCAAACATCTACTCCCCTACCTAACACATTACTAAGCTTTCACAACTACCATCACTCTAACGTATGGAGGGTCATTGAGGGACACGAGCATACACATCATGAATGGAAGTAATACTTATCAGACCATAACTTATACTTAATGCACTACTCAAGAAGGGAAATGAGGTGAAAACACGATAGAATAAACACAAAGTGATCATATATCAAGTGTCTGAATTGCAAGTAAAGAGACGCTTTGCATAACCTCAACATAGAACGAGTACTTAGGATAGACCATAGTGGGAAACATGAGCCGAATTAAAGTGCCTGGAATTGACCTAAACACCCCTGGAAAACGTAACTGAAAGCTGAAATTTTTTAGAAGCGTACGTCACACGCTCTGGAACCCCGAAGTGGAGCGTGCGCCGCATGCTCTATCGTATGTGGACTGGAGCGTGCATCGCACGCTAATAGCACGCTGCTACTGTTTTGGACTTCCAAACATGCCCTTACGCTTGTCCAAAAGTTTCAAAACTTACCCGAGATGTACCTTTGACACCTCCGATCACAATTCAACTTACAAATTGACATTCTAAGCCCATGAAGGTCGAAAATTAAATCATCAAAGATTAGGAGCTCAAAATGTGACTAAGTTTTTTAACAATTAATTTTTTTTTCAGATTGTCAGCTCTCCATACATCTAACCAAGAGTGGTATGAGTCGAGAATTCTACGGGGTGTTACGTCATAGCTAAGACAAGATTTCCGCTTGAAGCAATTGCTCCTCATCTAAAGAACTGAGATTTTTCTATGAGTTTACATAAACTTTATCACTTTGGCTAAATCCGACATAGGATGAATCGGTGACATGTAAAAATATATTTTCTTAGGACCAAGCATGCTGAGAGACAGATTTTCATGGATCATGAACAACATAACATATGGATTGAATACATGAAAGTTTGAATTACTGAGAGACATAATTTCTTCTAGTTTGGAGGTCAGATCATAAACATAAGTCCATAAAGAACTCGAACCGTAAGCATAGGCATGACTTGAACACATGACGTAGCACATTAGCAGAATAATCTCTGAATTTGAAGTAGGAGGAGTATGCTTAAGTAGGAATAGATTTATCATGACTCCTCCTGCCCCAACCTGCCACATTGAGAAAAATTTGGGAACTAACTTAATTCCCCATCTTCCCCTTCGATCAAAGTCACAATCCTAGACTTACGGACATATCCCCTTAACAAATCTATAGCCACAACTCTCAACATAAAAAAGACATTGACTATATACTTAAACTCTAAACTCTCCCTGAAAACCTATACCCTAAGGCCTTACTTTCCTGTAAATGCTACTTTTAACTTTCGCTAGCCTGTATAGCCATCACTCTACAACTCCCACTCTCCTGAGTGCACACATTAACACTCCTTATCACAAAAGGGTTATCAGTATATACATGAACACAAACTCCTCTCATTAGTTTCTAATACAAAGACACAATTATTTTCTAGGACATCCCCTTTCAGGGACACTAATCATAGTTCCTTCTAACTCCCAAAGTCAACAACTTATGACTAGCATTATTATGGGCATGGACACCCACGCTTCTAAATACTTAATGCTCCATCTTCAATTCCTTAGAATACTATTATTACACCTCCAATCACATAACCTACAACTTCACAAAATCCGGAAGACTATACCAAGGGCGCGTATTGCCTACCTATTTTTCCTCAATTCTACTCTAAAGAGCACCATACAACAACTTCCCAGACTTTTCCATATTACAAGATTCAAGAATTAAATCTAGGTACACAAAACACTAATACACATAAAACTTTATCTAACAATCTGCTACCTGAGTTCAACTTATTCCCATAGACTCATGTTCTGTTCCACTTAATGATTCAACCACAATTCATCATTTCAGCACTAGTTCTCATGTACACATATACCTCCTGATTACCACTTAAACTTTTCATAAATTATCAACCTAGGCTATTTCACACATCACATCAAGCCTGCCAATTATTCCACAAAATATGCATCATTACTCTTAAGCTACTACTCTTACCACTATACCTCACATCTCAAGTTCAAGCCTATAGTCTAGCGTCAATCATGTATCACCCACGAAGCATGCCATATACTATACTAGTCCATAAAATTAGGAAATTAACTCAAATACTTCACTTCACTTAGCTAATACCTTCAATCGCAACCCCTCCATAACCCCACTATTTTAACTGAGAATCCACCACTAAAGAAAAAGACCATCAAAAGGGTAAAGTCAAATGATTGGTTTAGTCGATCTTAATCTTGCAATATAACCTATTTCAATCTTATCAACATACTTTAATTTCTCACATCATACTTACTTACCTAACCATACATCACAATGATCTTCAAAATTCAATAAACAAAAATGAGTCTCTGCTTACAACTTATTAACTAATCCACCCCTCTCCATTTACAACCTATAATTGATTTCTATAACCACCATAATTATGCACTCTAGACTCCTTCCCTAATTCAAACAGGTAATACTCATAGCCATCCACTTCCTTCACAGATTACCATACAATCTACAAATATTGCTACCACATTAGTCTGTCACTATACAATGGCAAAGCACTCCTCAATCCACGATTATACAACTAAAACTATTTATTTATGCAATGTCACCCTTACTCTAGCTGTTAACCTTGTGACTTCATGTCACCAACTTCTAGACCATCTCACTACCAATAGGTCATGACAGTATAATATAGACTACTACTCGGGTGGAAATATAGTTCCAACATGCTTCTACACATCATTATCCTTAAACATGACATCCGTAACAAGAATTTATTAAAAGAGTCTGAATACACTCCATACCTTAGGCTCAACCGCACGATTGATGCAGATAGGGGTATATGCTTAAATAAACATACTTTAAATTACTCATGGACTCCTCTCAAGTCCTTGTGCAAATTCATAACTTTATGGACAACACAATCAGAGAGAAATACATCGCTGGGAGAGCTAGACTCTTAGACCTGTATTACCTCGATAACGAGGCATGACCCATGAAATTAGAACAAAAAATAAATTTAGATAACTTTCCTATGGACAAATCTATAGCAAGAACTAGAGTATGAAAGAATAAGAAACAAATCCTAAATGCCTGGTAGCCTTCTGATTATAAGTGTGGTGCACAACACACCCATATGCAAGACTCTACTAGACACGATTTCATAAACACCCTGGAACCATGAACCGTGCTCTGATACCAAGTTTTTCATGACCCAAACTAAGGCACTGGCCATGATGAGCATCTCAAACCATGAAGGCTCGGGCGCCCTTCTATACCTGATAATCATGCACAATATTCATATACAATAAGGAAAATGAAAAAAAATGGAATCATGGTCATTTCTAGCTTCAATTGAACAGTACAGAGTGAAACCCATAAACATCTAACAATATCTGGCACCTTTCTATGAAATCTCTAACATTACAAGATCAATCATAAGTCTAGAAAAAAATTGGAACAAGGCCCCCAGTCGAAACCAATACCAAAATAACATAATAATGTTCTAAAGACAAGGCCTTCCGAAATAAAGAAGGCTAACCAACTGCTCACTTTTGTCTGACAGACTCTACAGCTTAGCAGGAACTCTGGACTGAGCCTCAGACCCTAAAATATAGGGGTCAGTACAAAGTACTAGTGCATAGTGAAATCCCAACTAATGAATTTTATAAAACACAAGTAAGAGCAATTTGTAAAATAGTATGCATGACATAATTTAAAGCATACGGGTAATTTCAAATAATCTTAAAGCAAGTTTCTCAATGTAGCTCTTATCTTTGTATTACTTTGAGCTAGGTAGTACACCCTACAATCTGAAATTCCACGAGCTATATGGAATCCGCCCTTGACTCATCAGCCAAGCCCCCAATCTAAGTTTGCTGCCAGGATTGGAGTATCAATAAGGGGGACACGCAAGATCACACAGCAGGGTGCCAAAATCCCCAATCAAATTAACATGTCATGGTAATGCACAAGATCACAAAGCAGGGCTCCTAACCATATTCCTAATTTAGGATGACATGAATCAAGGTACACAAGATCACAAAGCATGGTACTATAACCCCGTGCAGGTAAATCATGGTTTCTAGCATTGAGTCTGTTAACTCGTGCTTTCTTCGGGTAACCACCTAACTTTCTTTAAGCCTATTTTTAACATTTTCTTTTCATGCATCTTTCAGAACTCTTTTTCTGAAAATCTAATCAAAATCTATTTTTAGTTCTGTTCTAATTATGTTATGGTCTTATCTATTTTGGTGTTATCACACCCAAGACTTGCAAGTCATATTACTGAGCCATACAAATATCATATACAATCTATTCTTTCGAAATATAAAGTTTGGACCACCATAGTTCGAATCAATTCAAGAAGATTTCATACTTCAAACATTTAGCAAACTATGTAAATTAAGTTCATTGTTTAAGCATTTCAACAAACACGTGGTGGTCAGCAAATTTGTGATAAAATATGCAATCTTTTTAATAAACCTCTTTAACCTTCAACACTAAGTTAAATGCCCTCTCATCAATTCAAAATCATGATCAAGTCATAAACCATAACCAAAACATTTATATCATATTTTCAACAATGTACTTCGAATAGGTCATAACTTACAAAACTAGGAGCTTGTAAACATGAGAGGGATTTTT